>NW_026652284.1:80997969-81124653 GCF_009828535.3 Hylobates moloch
GGGTTGATCACTTCGGGCTAGGAGTTCGAGACCAGTCTGGCCAACATGGCGAAACATGAAAAATACAACAGACAAACTAACCAACCAACTCAGTGACAACAAAACAGGTCTACCCTGGAGTCATACTCTAATTTTTTCTATTTTCCTCCCTTTCTGATCCTTTATCCCACTTTCTTTTTCTTCCTCTTCCTTCTCCCTCTTCTTTGTCAAATAGAGGATTGAGTTATTATCACTGATCCATATAAAGTCCCTCTCTCATTTATTTTAACTCCCACCCCCCATTTCGATTCCCCGACTTCCCATGTGCAACCTTCCTAATATGTTTGATACGCATCTTTTTGTTTGTATGTATTATTAGAAAATGTTTATTGTTTTTGTGTGCAAAAAAAATTAATTAAAAAAAAAAAGATGTTGTCTCTACTAAAAATACAAAAAATTAAGCCAAGTGTGGTAGCATGTGCCTGTAGTCCCAGCTACTCAGGAGGTTGAGGTGGGAGAATAACCTGAACTGGAGACTTCAAGGCTAAGGCGACAGTGAGCCGAGATCACACCACTGCACTCCAGCCTGGGCCACAGGAGCGAGACCTTGTCTCAAAAAAAAAAAAAAAATATATATATATATATATATATGTATATATACACACACACATGCATATGTATATATATAGTACTTGCCTGTAGCCATTTAAGTTTGCAATCTCTCATCTAAACCTAGTGTGTATATATATATATATTTTTTTGAGACAGGGTCTCACTCCTGTTGCCCAGGCTAGAGTACAACTAAACCTAGTATAAAATATTATAGGCCAGGCGTGGTGGCTCACGCCTGTAATCCCAGCACTTTGGGAGGCCGAGGCAGGCGGGTCACGAGGTCAGGAGATCAAGACCATCCTGTCTAATGCGGTGAAACCCTGTCTCTACTAAAAATACAAAAAAATTAGCTGGGCGTGGTGGTGGGCGCCTGTAGTCCCAGCTACTCGGGAGGCTGAGGCAGGAGAATGGCGTGAACCCAGGAGGTGGAGCTTGCAGTGAGCCGAGATTGCACCACTGCACTCCAGCTTGGGTGACAGAGCAAGACTCCGTCTCAACAAACAAACAAACAAACAAACAAACAAACAAAATATTATAGTGACAATTCTGTTTCTTTTAAACTCAAGGAAATTTTTCTGCCCTTCCAGACACTGTCAAAAGGCATCCCAGTTGGAGCATTATCCCAGGCAGGGCTGCTGAAACAACCTGGGATTGATGCACCCATCTCTGCTAATTCCATTAAATAGAAGCAAAAATTTGACTTCTTTGCATGCAATTATTTCTTGGCTAACTGATTAAGTGATCTTTAAAAGGCAATTGTCTTCCTTGGCATGTGTTCATAAGTGTCACAGATGTTCCCGAATCAGTTCTAATCACAACAGCCTTGAATCAACAAGGCTGCCTGAGTTATCCATCTGCAAGACAGTATCTTGGGGAAGTTCTGACGACAAAATCTGGGGAAAAATCAACAAGGATTAAGGTTCTAATACCTATCACAGAGCAGAAACCTTCCCAGCAGGTTTTTACAACATGAGCTGACTTGTCAAGGCATCTTTCCCCTCCCTTCTCGGATACTGATCCAAGGGGAACAATGAATATAAAGGAAACTGAGTGGTTAAATGTGCCAAAAGTCAACAATCAAATCCAAGTTCAACTCCACCAAAAGAGGACCTTTTCCATGGGTCTCAGTGCACAGTTGACCTATCAAAACCACCAGTGTACTGAGAATTATCTGGTACTACAGTTCAGCACTATCTGTCTTTCAAAAAACTATTTAAAGAGATCAAAAGAAAACCATACCTGTTCTGCTCTTTTACTATGTGGTGTTTTTGTTTGTTTGGGGTATTGTGGGGTTTTTTTAAGACTGTGATCTGGCAAATATTTTAATAAACCCCAGAACAGGCCGGGCATGATGGCTCATGTCTGTAATCCTAGCACTTTGGGAGGCTGAGGCGGGCAGATCACCTGAGGTCAGTAGTTCAAGACCAGCCTGGCCAACATGGCAAAATCCCTTCTCTACTAAAAATACAAAAATTAGCCAGGTGTGGTGGCAGGCACCTGTAATCCCAGGTACCCGGGAGGCTGAGGCAGGAGAATCACTTGAACTTGGGGGGGGTGGAGGTTTCAGTGAGCTGAGATCGCACCACTTCATGCAGCCTAGGTGAAAGAGCGAGACTCCATCTCAAAACAAAACAAAAACAAACAAAAAATCCCAGAGCCATCTCCTGTACCAACTTCCCCTTTGTACAGCTCTGCCTTTTAACATGAAGAGGCCTTTACAGGCCAGTTGAAAATGTCACCTACTTCCCCCACTTTACTGCATTCACACCCTCCTATACCTACGCCAAAATGGTGATGGCCTGGGACAAGTAGAATTACAGACACAAGCGGTGTCTGTTTCTAATGTCGACTCATTCATCCCACCTCTCCGAGTCCCCTTGTAGTTAAAAACCCAAATTCACCATATAAAGGGCCACAGCTCAGAGTCTGGGTGGTGGCATCTAGAACCTAACAGCATGGCCTAGAGCTTGCATATTATCCCATTTGTTCCTCAGAACAGCACTACGAGGTAGACAGATCCTCAGCACCATGAACATTGTCATCTTCCACCTTGAGCAGGAGCAACCCCAGACTCAGGGAGATGAAGTGACTTAAAACTAGGACATCCAAGCTAATGACTGGCAGAAGATGGACTCAGTCTTCTCACTGCTGTCATCATCATCACCATCACCATCACCTTTCCCACCAAATCTCTGCTAAGCAACTACCAAGGCAGGATTCCATGCTGGGTGTTCCATGCCCACAAGGCTTCATTCTGTCCCTTCATTCAAATATTTGGGTTTTGCTTGTAAATAATCAGGGGAGACAAAATATAAACACAAAAACAGGAAGGAGCATGACAAGGTTGAAAAATGAAGTGGCACAGCAATCAGAGAAAGGCATCTCATTCAATCAAGGGGGACTTCCTGGAGGAGATGGGACTGAGGTGGGCTTTGAGAAACGATTGCTCCCTTGACAGGTAGACCAAAACCAGCAGTCATCCCAGGCAGAGGAAGTGAGCCAGGCAGAGACAAAGAGTGGGCCAGCCTGATAGGAACAGGAGGTATGGGTAGGGAAAGAGGAGATCAGGTTAGGTCAGAGGGGAAGCAGCCAAGTTGGGTCAGCACTTGGCAGGGAGGACAACTGAACCAGCGCATACAGGCTGCACAGCCCTCCCCTCCTGCTGACGGGTCCTTTGCAAGCTTTCCCAACTTGTTCCCATTGCCATGTCTGATGCTGGCAGAGTGCAAAGAAACAGAGCCCCATATCACTGTTCACAGAGCCCCGTATCACTTACACAGGATGGCCTCATCTGTAACTTGGTCGAAACGAGCTGATTAAATGTTTCCCTCACAGATTTCCTTTAAATCTATTTGGGCAGGGTGGTGCCAGCAAGAGCAGGGGCATAAATCAAACTGGTTTTGTTTATCTAAAGGCACAGAAAAAGGTGGGGCCAGCCAGTTCACACGGCAGGAAGATGGGCAGCACTGAGCAGCAGAGGTTCAAGCTGCCAGAGCCCGAGGGAGCCTCACTGGGGACAGGACTGCAGGTGAGGATGACAGAGGGCGCAGGTCACAGCACAGCCCATGGAAACACACCCACCTCTTCCCAAGGTCCAGCTTTTCTTTGTTTTGGTTTTTGTTTTGAGACGGAGTCTCCCTCTGTTGCCCAGCCTGGAGTGCAGTGGTGGGATCTCAGCTCACTGCAATCTGTGCCTCCTGGGTTCAAGCAATTCTTGTGCCTCATTCTCCCAAGTAGCTGGGATTATAGGCACATGCCACCACACCTGGCTAATTTGTTGTGTTTTAGTAGAGACAGGGTTTTACCATGTTGCCCAGGCAGGTCTCAAACTCTTGAGCTGAAGTGATCCACCCACCTTGGCCTCCCAAAATGCTGGGATTCTAGGTGTGAGCCACTGTACCTGGTCAACCCAGGTCCAGTTTTTATGCATTAGCCCTCCACATACCCTGGCTGAGATGGAGTAGAGGCCACCTCACCTGTGCCAGGTACTGCCCCTCAATCTCAATTATCCAACATGCAAAATATAAGTCCAATTCTTAAAGCTAAATATCACACATGCTAAAGTAATAGTCCTAATTTAACAGAATGCATGGCATATAATAGAAACTTAGTAAATATTTCTTAAGCAAATAATCAGTTAATTATATAGATGAAAACTATTCTATCAGGATGCAGAACTTCCCAGAAAATAAACTGGAAATAAACTCATATTCCCCAAACACAAACACAGATGGGACCTTTCTACTATTTCCTTTTTTACAGTGCTCTGTGTTAAATCATATTAAGAATTCTGAGCCGTTTCACATCCTCCACTGAATAGGAGAAATAAAAACTAGCTGAAAAGTATCTGGGAGAGGTCACCCAACCTTTCAGTCTCAGACTTAGGGCGGCCAGATAAAATACAGGATGCTCAGTTAAATATGTATCGAGTGGTGCATGGGACATACTTATACTAAAAAAAAAAATTGTTGTTGATTTGTGATTTAAATTTAACTGGGGGACTTTGTATTTGCTAAATCTAGCAACCCTACTCAGACTTTTCATTTTTTTTTTTTTTTTTTTTTTTTTGGAGACAGGGTCTCACTCTGTCACCCAGGTTGGAGTGCAGTGGCGCAATCTGAGCTCACTGCAACCTCCACCTCCCAGGCTCAAGTGATCCTCCCACCTCAGGCTCCTGAATAGCTGGGATTACAGGAGCACCACCATGCCTGGCTAATTTTTTGTATTTTTGGTAGAGACAGGGTTTTGCCATGTTGCCCAGGCTGGTCTTGAACTCCCGAGCTCAGGCAGTCCACCCACCTTGGCCTCCCAGAGTGCTGGGATTGCAGGTGTGAACCACCATGCCCGGCCTCAGACTCTTTACCTATAAAATGAGAGTGATGATGATGATTGAACTGCTGACCTTACTGGGGACTTGCTGGAACAAAATCCTGTGTCTAGAACTCTCATGACAGAGAGTGGATGCTGGAGGCCTGGGGTCAGGGCTGAGTGAAGGGGATTGAGAGCAAAAAGAATATCGGGGCCAAGGGCAAACTTCCCCTTCATCCTCTGAAGGTTCACTGAAAAATCAACTGACAAAAGGCAGATTCATAGGAGAAAAGGCATACAAATTTACTAACATGCGCGGGCGTCTTACAAAATACAAGATCTCAAAGAAATGGCCAGATGGTTGATGGTTTTATACCATCTTGAGATTACAGAAAAAAGCGGCATGGCCAAAAACAGGTTATGGTGGCAAATCAGGTTATGGTGGCGAGACAGGTCATGGGAAGAAGAGGAGATACCTGGCTAGCAAAGGTGGTCTTAGTATATAGAGGAAACCCACAGATAGAAGCTCTCAGAGAGAATAGTTGGTAAACATTTCTTTCAGACCTTTAAAGGTGTCAGACTCTCCGTGATTCTTTCCTAAATCTGAACAAGAGAGGACTTCAGAGAAAGCCTGGCTGCATCAATACAGATTCTCTCTACAGGTGCAAATTTCCTCCACAAAAGGCAGCTTTTCAGCTATTCTGATATTTCCAGCTCTCTACACAGCCATCTTGAAATATGTCATAGCAGTACATTTTTGGATAAAATATTTTGGTTTCCTTCAAGGACAAGGGGACTTTTAGAGTGAGGCAAAAAGTTTTTTAACCTTGATCAAGGTGGTGGTAATTGTATACATTTACCAAAATTCATTACACCGAACCCATAAAGTTGGGGAATTTTATTACATTACATGATTCCAAAATATAGTAAAAGTATGTTAGTTTGGGACTCAGTCATTTGAC
The DNA here is from genome assembly GCF_009828535.3 of Hylobates moloch. NCBI lineage: Eukaryota > Metazoa > Chordata > Mammalia > Primates > Hylobatidae > Hylobates > Hylobates moloch. The sequence continues at coordinate 81,003,831 of NW_026652284.1, forward strand.
TCATTGTTTTACTGATATGATTTATTTTATCAACTTTAGAAAGAAACCACATTAATGTAATAGGTCAGAGCAGGTTCTAGAAATCAAATCCTGCCTCCAACATTAACAGTATGACTTTGGGAAAATTGTACCTCAGCGTCTTCATCTGTTAAATTGGACTAATTCTAATGCTAGCTCATACTATTGTAAAAATTAAGCTATTACAGGTGAAGTGTTTGGTACCAAAATCAGCACACAGTAACTACTTGTTATTATTTCAGATTGATTATAAATACCAATAGCCATCTAAGATCTAAATAGTTTCTTTAAAAATGTAGTAGTTTGTATAGAAAGGGGGAAAATGATAAATATTCATGTAAGATATATGGAAGTTGGAAACTAGACAAAGAAATTTCCATTTTAGTATTTTGAGAAATCTGGGATAAATATGAAATATTTATTAAAATCTATTTTATTAAAATCTATTGTATACCCTACTGAGGGCACTGAGCCATGGTAATTCAATATTTAAAGGCCCCGATAGTAAATAACAGACAATTTCTACTTCATGTCTTACCAAAAAGAAGATCAAGAATAAAATTTACTCACTCTATGCCTCTGCTTCTGGACCTGCTAGGATTTGATTCATCTGCGTTTTCCTGAAAATAAGCATTTTCCCAAGTCTGTTGGGTAAGAAGGGCCAGATTCAGGAATGCTTGAAGCCTCTGAGTCCACAAATGTTTGCTGAGTATATATTATGTACCAGGCTCTGCAAGCAGCTGGCCCCTAATCTTCACAGGCACACTGTGAGGCTGACATCCATAAGGACCCATTTGCTTGTTATTTCTGATGAGAAAATTGAAGATCAGAGGAGAGGTGAGGTGATCAGCCAGGACGCAGTTGATCAGTCACAGGCTTTCTTGCTGCCTCCTGCTCTGCTCCCGCCCCTTCCCCACCTCAAGCTGCAGGAAGACAGAGGAGGGTAGGAGAGGATACCCTGCCTCCCCCTGCCAATGCCTAAGACACCCATCCTTTGTCTTCCTTTGAGATCCCTGCCTCTGCAGTCCTCACATGTGTTTCAGTCACAAGTAGCTTCTTATCTTCTAGAAGTCTGAATCTATGCCATTCTTCATTCAATCATTTGACAATCGTTCCTAAGGACCTACTGGGTCACAGCACTAGTAATACAAAGATGACCACTCAAATTAACTAGTAACCACATTACAACTGTTCTTGGTTGACTCCAAAGATACTTAATCACACTTGAAAATGGACTTTTCCAATGCACTATGATGTATGGGCAAGAAGGCTTGCTACAGTGACAATTTCAATAGCAGAAAAAACAAACTAAGCTGTCAGAAACCCAGAGACTGTCTGAAAAAACTCTCTCAAAATGAACAAACAAACAAACAAACAAAAACAGCTGTTGCCTCTGGGCAAGTTTTTTCTGTTTTCTCTGTACTTTTTTTTTTTTTTTTTTAATAGAGACAAGGTCTCAGCTATGTTGCCCAGGCTGGTCTCAAACTCTGGGACTCAAGTAATCCTCCCGCCTCAGTCTCCCAAAGTACTGGGATTACAAGCATGAGCCACGGTGCCTGGCCTATACTTTTGTTTTTAATGTTAGATATGTGCTCTTTATAACCTAAAATCTAAAACAAAAATACAAAAAGCACTATTCATGGGGGAGTGGAGGAGGAGGGTAAAGTTTATTTCTAAACTTTCATTTACTTCTGTAATCCATTTTGAAGACTTATAACACCTCCTTATAAGAACAATGAAACCCATTAGAGCAGACTAATAAATCAGTCTGCCTCCCAGAGAAAATACTGTCAAGACAGCAGGGTGAGAAACTATCCTAGCTTGATAAGTCATGTTCCCTGGTTCCCAGCCTGCCAGTACTTGAAGCCTCATGGCCATTCGAAAACAAAACTAGAGACACACCTTTTTAAAGGGGGCAAACTTAAGAAACTCTGGAGACAAAGGAGATTAAATACCCATGTACAAGACTCCAAAGACTCTAGGCCTTGATCCAGACCCAGTTTCCTAATTTTGGAGGGAGGCATTGTCCTGGGGAACAGCGGGCACTAAAATGGGGCCCAGTATAGCCCCAGCGCCCTGCCAGGCGGGGCTAGCGAGGATCACCCGGCTGCGGCTGCGAGTGGCTTGGAAGAATCACCTGCGCCCGGTTCCCTCATCTCACAGCTGTAGGCGACCAGGCGCCGCAGCATGCATTCATCCAACTGTATGCCAAGCAATTCAGTTCATCCTTACCAGGACCCTGTTTCACAATACGAAGCCCGAGGCCCTGAAAGGCCCAGTGTCTTGCCAGAGTCAGAGGAACAGAGCGCTTTGGGGACAGCTTTCTCCACCTGTCTCAGTGGATGGGCTCGTACCCGCCTCCAACCTGCTCACCTGTTCGTTCCAACCGTGCAGCTGGCTGTAGCGCACCCTGCAGAAGAGGAACCCGTCCAGGTACACGGAGTACAGCTGCAAACACACAGACACCCCGTCCCGGGTGAGCCGAGGGATAAGTGAGCATTGCCACCGGCCCCCTCCCTGCCCACCCTGACCCCAGCTCTGGGCGCACCACGTAGCGGCCCCCCAGCGCGTCGGACCGCTGCTGGGACACCGGGATACAGAAATGCATCTTCATGGCTGGGCGGGCTTGGGAGTAGCGCTGGGAACCCGACCTGCGGCGGCGGGGGGTGCGCGGCTCTGAACTCGGCAGCGGTGGACGCAGCAGGGCCTGCCACGCGACTCAGGGCGAACCCCGGCGCCCGCTCTCCCTGGCCCGGGGCGTCCACAGGTGGGGCCGGGGCCGGGCCGCGCCGCCTCCCAGTCCCCGCCCCATCCAGCCCCGCCGCTCTGGTCCCGGGATAGGTGGTGACCGGGGCTGGGGCGCATCCACGGCCACCCCCACCCCGGACATCGGCCACTGTTGGCGTTTTCTCCAAGAAGGCCCTTGAGGGGCTTGAAAACAGTTTGTGTCCCATTACCTGCCAACGCTGCCTGCAGTGCACTAATTAAGATTTCTGTAATTACATAGATCTAGTAACTGCCTTATGATTAGCAGAGTTTGTTTGGTCAGTTTTTTTGTATTGACATTTGTTAAATGTAACACAAGACATGCAGCAATATATGCAACCCTGCTTTAGTACTATTCTTTCAATCTTGTTTTTCCCCCTTAAAATACCAGAAGCCCCCCAAAATGGAAATGGCTTGGGTCTCTCTTGATCCCTGAGAAGCCCTCATTTTTAGACAGGTGCATTCACATAAACACTTGGTTCTCTGGACTACCCAGTGCAAGTTCTTTCAACAGTCTCTCATTTTTAGTTGCTGTGGAAAATAATCTTCCTAATTCTCTTATTTTAGTTAAATGAAACTAGAATTCCTCCTGCCTTGCCGTGATCACAGAGCACAGAAATGCTGCAGCTCTCGCCAGCCTGTTCTGTAGCAAGCCCTGGGCTGGCTCCATTCTTCCCTCTCTCCTTTAATCCACCCATAACTCTTCCAGGTAAACAGACGACATCCTACCATGGATAAAACAGGCCCAGGGGGTGGAGGAACTTGTCCAAGCTCACAGGGCATTTTTTTCATGGGTCTGAGTCGTTTACTGAAGGATTTCATCAGGATCATTGAAAGTCCTTTCAAAGGCCAGTCATCCCTGGGGTAAGAGCTGCATGCCTGAAATGGGAATCTGAGACTAACAAAGGAGAAGGGACACCCGCCAAACACCGGTGCCTCCTGTGTGCTTGCTGGGTGCCAGGACTTGACATATGCTATGCCATTTAATTTTCACAAACACCTGTGGGCTAGGAGCCATTGACGGTTCTGGTCGTATAGAAAAGGAAATTGAGACTTAGGGCCATTAAGTGAGGGAAGCAGTATCATATAGTAGTTAAGAGAATGGCAACAGGAATTCATGTCCCAGCTTAGTGGCTTCTAGTTGAGAGGCCTTGGGCAAACTAGTGTGTTTTTTTGTTTTTTGTTTTTTTTTGAGACAGAGTTTTGCTCTTGTTGCCCAGGCTGGAGTGCAATGGCATGATCTCAGCTCACCACAACCTCCGCCTCCCGGGTTCAAGTGATTTTCCTGCCTCAGCCTCCTGAGTAGCTGGGGTTACAGGCTTACGCCACCACACCCAGATAATTTTGTATTTTTAGTAGAGACGGGGTTTCTCCATGTTGGTCAGGCTGGTCTCGAACTCCTGACCTCAGGTGATCTGCCCACCTCGGCCTCCCAAAGTGCTGAGATTACAAGTGTGAAATTAGTGCACTCTTTAAGCTGCAGTTCCTTCTTATGAAATCATGTTAATAACTCTACTCACTTCAAGGGAATTTTCAGTCCAGGATACATGGGCCTTAGGGTATTTCCCCTGCCCATAGGCCATCTCTGATCTGGAAGGCCTCCCTATACCAAGGCCAGGGGCATTCCTGAGTGCCTCTTGGGACGAAGCCTGATCATAGCAGCTCTGGAATCTGGTCTGATCTTCAGGGCAAACCAGAGCATTTTGATTAGACCCAGAAGTGGCCCCAGCCTTCCTGGAACTTTCCTGCTCCAGTGAATGGCCTGGACCCTGGCTTCACCCCATGGCAATGTCCAAACAGGGCCATTTCCTTCCTTTCACTAAGTGCCCCCCTGGAGTTGAACTGGAACAGGACAGGCCTCTGTGCAAGTCACCGTCCTCTTGCATCCCTGACCTCTGCTGTAGCCAGTCGGCTCTTATTCAGTCATTCAGTCAGTGAACATTATTGAGCTGCTTCTGTGTACTCCACACTGTGCAAGACAATCTTCAAACATGACCAAGAGATAAATATAATAATAGTAGCTGACGCGATTGGAGGCGCTGCTGTGAACACTTCACACGAATGAAGTCATTTAATTCTCACAATTGCCTGAAGTAGGTACTGATGTTATTCTCATTTCACAGATGGGGAAACTGAGGCATAGAGCGATGAAGAAACTTGCTCTGAATTGCAGAATTTGTGAGTAGTAGAGGGGGGATGTGAAGTAAGTGGTCTGCTCCTAGAGCCTGTGCTCTGTGAAGCTGCTTTTCAGGGGTGCCTGGGGAAATCTGTACCATAACTTGACAAGCGCACCCTTTACAAGTTTTTAATTCTTTTTTTTTTTGAGACAGTGTCTTGCTCAGTCACCCAGGCTGGAGTGCAGTGGTGCGAGCTCAGCTCACTGCAAGCTCCACCTTCTGGGTTCACGCCATTCTCCTGCCTCAGCCTCCAGAGTAGCTGGGACTACAGGCACCCCCCACAATGCCCGGCTAATTTTTTGTATTTTTAGTAGAGACGGAGTTTCACCGTGTTAGCCAGGATGGTCTCGATCTCCTGACCTCATGAGCTACCTGCCTCGGCCTCCCAAAGTCGTGGGATTACAGGTGTGAGCCACCGCACCTGGCCCACAAGTTTTTAATTCTTAATGGAGTTTTAAATAAACATTTATGGTGCTCAATTTCTGAATCAATCCTATATTGTTTCCAAGGGGTATTTTAATTTACTCTGTGCCTGGCGTATGGTCAGCACTCAATAAAAGCTTAACATTTCTTCATTCAGGGAGTATTCACTGAGTGCTTCTTATGAGCCAGGCGCTGCAGTAAGGCTGTTAGACATGGCAGCCTCGGTCCCCTAACCTTATGGAGCCTAAGCTTATTTACAGATTTTAAAAAGAGGCAATTTCTGTAATATGGCCCACAGTATTACAGAACAAGTGTGCTATTTCCTACTTTGAAAGCTTTAGGCATTATTTGCACGTTGCCTCTCATCTACTTGGTGTGTAATCTTTTTGGCTCTTTGATATCTGGTACCCACACTCTTTTGGAGGTATGGATAATGAGGTATGGCTCTGTCTTGTTGTGGAACTTTCCATGTCTCCTGAGTCCTTCACATCCTTGGGCATCTGGGATGGGGAGGGCAGTAGGGTCCACGAGGGAGCCAGTGAGGTGGATCGTAATAGCTGGTGCTCTACACCAGAGGGGCCCAGCCAATGTGCATTATGGGTTCCTTTGCTGCATCTTTTCTTATAGCCCAGATGTTGGGCACATCACCCCAACAGTCAAAGCTGTGGCCATATGAAAAAAAGGGTCTTGAGAAAACATGGAAGAGACTCCTGGTTGGTGGACACCTATTTTGAGCAAACACAGAAAGGGATAGGAGCTGGAAGTTTGGGCATGCAGAGTTGTCTTCGTATCCTGTGTATCTTTCTTCATCTGCCTGTGTCCTCCTCACTCTCTTGAGGTTCAGACCAGTGAGTCAGAAAGGTAAGGCTGGATGGCTTGGGATGTATGTCTTTCTCTGTCTTTACCTGTATTGGTCTGTGTTGAGTGCTCTAGGGTCTTTTGGAATTTGAGGAAATATACAAAATTATACGATACATAGGAGAACTACAAAATCACACCAGTGGTTCTAAAATGTCCATGGTTCCTGGAGGATTTTCTGGTCCAGAACACCTACTCAGAGACTGACTGTAGTTGGTGGAATAGTGTCCTGATTTGGAAATAGGGTCTTGGCAGACATCATAAGGTAAGGCTCAAGATGAGATCCTACTGGATTAGGGCAGCTCTATATCCAATTAGCATGTCCTTATAAGGCACAGAAAAGGAAATACAGAGACACAGAGGAGAAGGCCACATGAAGACGGAGGCAGAGCTGGAGTTGTGCTTCCAGAAGCCAAGAAGCGCCTCAGGCCACCAGAAGCTCAGGAAAACAAGGAAGGAGTCAGCCCTAGAACTTTCAGAGGGAGCATGGCTCTGCCGACAATTTGATTTCAGACTTCCAGCCTCCAGAACTATGAGAGAATTCATTTCTGTGGTCGTAAGCCACCCAGTTTGAGGCACTTTGTTATGGAAGCCATGAGAAAAACCTACACTGATGCTGTGGCCACAGTCAGCCTCATGCCAGAGAGCAGAGGGCTGAGCCCCTGGCCATGTGTGCATCTAGGAGGAGAATGGAACACAGAAAGAGCAGCTCAGAGGAAAGGAGACCTGCAATCTGAGGGACAGTGTCCTGGATGTAGTAACAAGACTGGCTAACCCTACGCAGCACTCACTCTCGGCCAGACGTAACTCTGTGTAACATGCACAAACTCATTTAATGCTTGCAACAAACACCTGAACTTGGCGGGTTTTGTTTTTGTTTTTGTTTTTGAGACAGGGTCTTGCTCTGTTGCCCAGGTTGGAGTGGAGTGGCATGATCATGGCTCACTGCAGCCTTGACCTCCCCAGGCTCAGGTGATCCTCCCACCTCAGCCTCCCAAGTAGCTGGGACTACAGGGGTACACCATCACACCCGGCTAATTTTTTTATTTTTTTGGTAGAGATGGGTTTTGCCCATGTTGCCCAGGCCAGTCTCTAATCCCCTGGTCTCAAGTGCTCCTCCCACCTCAGCCTCCCAAAGTGCTGGGATTACAGGCGTGAGCCACTGCCCTGGTCTTTGGTGTGATTGTTATCCCTATTTTATAGGAGATGAAACTGAGGTGGAGGGAAATCAATAACTCACCCGAAGTCACACAGTTTGTAAGAGAAGAGTCAGGATTCAAATCCAGGCTGCCTGGAAAGTCTCCAAAGCCCTTGCTCCTAATCACTTCTCCAAACAAAAATAACATTTCAGTCTGTACTTACTCATTTGAGGAACTCTGGAAAATCAAGAGTCCCCAAATTTGAGGGATGACGTCAGGAAAATACCACTCTATGGAAATGAAACTGCTGGGAATCGAGCCATGGCAGAAGTGACCCCCACCCCAGGGGACCTGGGAATGGGCTGCTGAGAAGCACACGTCCCTTCCAGGGCCTCTGGGCAGGCACCACATTCAGTGTGGGAATTGAAAGATGAAGATGGAAAAAGTAAAGATGGGGCCGGGTGCGGTGGCTCTCACCTGTAATCCCAGCACTTTGGGAGGCTGAGGCATGCGGATCACTTGAGGTCAGGAGTTCGAGACCAGCCTGGCCAACAAGGTGAAACACTGTCTCTACTAAAAATACAAAAATTAGCCAGATGTGGTAGTACACACCTGTAATCCTGGCTGCTAGGGAGGCTGAGGCAGGAGAATTGCCTGAACCCAGGAGGCAGAGGTTGCCGTAAACTGAGATTATGCCATTGCACTTCAGCCTGGGTGACAGAGTGAGAATCCGTCTCAAAAAACAAAACAAAACAAAACTGAGGACAGAAGGTGGGGCCAGCTACAACAACCTTACTGCCTAGTAAGAGAAGGCAGACAATATTCAAAAACTGCTAAATACCAGCACCTTGGGGAGGGGGCACGGTGACGTCCGGTCTGCCACAACAGCACACAGGAGGGACATTGACCCAGCAGGCATGAAGGGAGGAGCAGGGCGGGAAAGGCTTTCTGGAGAAGGTGATGTTTCAGAGAGATTCTTCAGGAAGAGTTAACTGGTAAGAGCATTTTAGGAAGGCAACACAGCAAAGGCCTGGGATAAAATTAAAAGAAACAAAAAGCCAGGTGATATGGTTTGGCTGTGTCCCCACCCAAATCTTATTTTGAATTGTAACTCCCACAATTCTCACATGTTGTGAGAGAGACCCTGTGGGAGATAACTGGATCATGGGGGCAGTTTCCCCCATACTGTTCTCGTGGTGGTGAATACGTCTCACGAGATCAGATGGTTTTATAAGGGGAAACCCCTCTTGCTTGGCTCATTCTCTCTTGTCTGCCACCATGTAAGAAGTGCCTTTCAGCTTCTGCATTCTGCCATGATTGTGAGGCCTCCCCAACCACGTGGAACTGTAAATCCATTAAACCTCTTTTTCTTTATAAATTACCTAGTCTCGAGTATGTCTTTATCAGCAGGAGTTTGTTGTTATGGAGAAGTATAGGTGAGACCTAAGAAGTGGACAGTGAGGCTGGGAGGGAGGCAGCCTGATCTTTTGAAGGTTGCAGCTGCTGGGCCAAGAAGCTTGGAGTTTGCCCTGTAGATGAAGAAGAGCTACCTATGGGAGAAGGTGTGGACAGCATGTGTTCTAGATGGAGATCACTGTGGCCAGTGTGCAGGGAATGAGGGGGGCTGTCACATAACTAGAGGCAGTCAGACCAGCAAGGAAGTTTTTTGAGAGAAAAGATTGTAGAACATGAGTCTTGTAAAGTACTCCTCAAAAACTGTGTGGGAGGCCTGGGTGGCACCATCTGTGATAACCCCTCTTGGATGTTCACAAAGTGCTTTAGTGTATGGAGGGCTCTGAGATGTCTGCAGCAAGGAAACCTGGGACTCTGTTTTACATTGTACCTGTTCACATTGCAGAGGCTAATGTCCCAGGAATGGCTGTCAACAGAAGACAGAGGCCTAGGCTAGGGCAGTGTCAAAAAGGATGGATTTAAAAATATTTAAGAAGCATGCTTGGTCTCTCAAGTCACCCGCTTGTCCCTCTTCCAAGTGTACTTTCCTTCCTTTTTTTCTTTCCTGACTATTCTAAAGATTTTAAAGAAACTTCCACTCCTGCTCTGAAAAATAAATAAATAAAAACAGCCAGACATGGTGGCTTACACCTGTAATCCCAGCACTTTAGGAGGCCAAGGCAGGCAGATCACCTGAGGTCAGGAGTTCAAGACCAGCCTAGTCCAACATGGTGAAACCCTGTCTCTACTAAAAATACAAAAATTAGCCAGGCGTGGTGGTGGGTGCCTGTAATCCCAGCTACTTGGGAGGTCGAGGCAGGAGAATCTCTTGAACCTGGGAGGTGGATGTTGCAGTGAGCTGAGATAATGCCACTGCACTCCAGCCTGGGCAACGGAGTGAGACTCTGTCTCAAAAAAAAAAAAAAATTTAAGAGCAAAACACAAACTGTGTAATTAGCTAGAAACAGCTCCTGTCCTCAAAAAACCAAAAGATAACCATTTAGGCTTTAACGATTTGTTGACCCTAAACCACTTTGGGATCCTTTCACAATGTATTGCAAAATTTGGCTACTTGTACTTGATCCACATTCTGGAGGTTTTCATTTCCTTTCTCTTAGGTCCTCTCTTCATGTGTAATGGTTGCTGCCGACAATGATTCCCAGATGTGACCCTGCTCTGTCCCAGTCTGGCAGCAAGAAGTATGGAAAAACTGAACCAGGCATTGAATTCTGAAGAAATACAGGTGCAAGAGCAAGCATTTGACAGTCATCCACCATGCTAATGAAGCTTACATAGAAAGATGGCATGCCATTGGATATTGTACCTTACAGTCAATTAATATTTTGTTAAAATGTAATTTTAAAAAATGAGGAGGGAAAGTGACACAAGACTTGGATTAATCAGGCATGGGAAGTAAAGAAAAGCGGGGAGGCTGGGCATGGTGGCTCACGCCTGTAATCCCAGCACTTTGGGAGGCCGAGGCAGGCGGATCACCTGAGGTCGGGAGTTCAAGACCAGCCTGACCAACATGGAGAAACCCTGTCTCTACTAAAAATACAAAATTAGCCAGGTGTGGTGGCGGTGCATGCCTGTAATCCCAGCTATGCAGGAGGCTGAGGCAGGAGAATTGCTTGAACCTGGAAGGCAGAGGTTGCGGTGAGCCAAGATCGCGCCATTGCACTCCAGCCTGGGCAAGAGCAAAACCCCAACTCAAAAAAAAAAGAAAGAAAGAAGGAAGGAAGGAAGGAAGGAAGGAAGAGAAAGAAAAGAAAGAAAGAAAGAAGAAAGAAAGAAAGAAAGCAAGAAAGAAAGAAGAAAGAAAGAAAGAAAGAAAGAAAGAAAGAAAGAAAGAAAGAAAGAAAGAAAGAAAGAAAGAAAAGGGAGAGAAGGGAGCCCCGAGGCTGCCTCTGGGTTTGGGTGGAACAGGCTTGCTGGACAAGGAGACCTCATTTGGGGAGGCAGCAGGTATACCTGTGGAGTCCAGACTGTGCTTGGATGTGTGGGAAGGAGGTCCAGCTGGAGGACTTGGGAGCCAATCCGAAGTGGAGGGACAAGACGGGGACTGCGAATACGGGTGAAGATCAGGGTCACGGGAGACGGTGCAGTCACCTGGCAAAGGCCCAGAGGTGAGGAATGAAGTGGACTACTTGGGAGGCTGAGGCAGGAGAATCCCTTGAACCTGGGAGGCAGAGGTTGCAGTAAGCCAAGATCACCCCACTGCATTCCAGCCTGGGCGACAAAGGTAGACTCCATCTCAAAAAAACAAAAAACAAAAAACAAAAAATAACAACAACAAAAAAAACCTAAAAAAATTGGTCACCACCTGTGATTTGTTACTATTTGAAAAATCACAAATCCTTGGCATTTTGTTTAGACCTCGGCAGGTCAGTTCAGCCCAACCTGGACTGACCATGGGAATCATCTGGGAAGCTTTAAAAAAATGCTGATGTCCGGGTCCCACCTTCAGGGATCCTGATTTAATTGTTTTTTGAAGGATAGCCTGGGCATCGGGATGCTAATGCTCCCGAAGTGTGAAAACTACTGGAGAGTGAGTAAAACCCACTGTGGTCAGAGCCCCTCACTGCTCTGAAGATTCTAAAGGCTGCAATTTTGGCTCAGCTTGCTGTCTAGGAGATGGAGGCTACTGTTGGAAAAATGCCTCCCTGGGAAGCTACGTTAGAATCCCATCCAAGCAGCTTGCAGGAACAAAACTGCAGTCTGTGAAACATTGCCTGAGATTTTATTCAAAGTCTTTTTCATTCATTTGTAAAATGAAAGTTCATTTCTTGTGCTGCTAGGAACCTATTGAGCGACAGTGAGTGGATGCTCAAATGCTGCTGCAGAGGCATTAGCCAGTATTTAATAGCATAGTTAACATGTAGTGGGTACTTCCCATGTGTCAGACACTATTCAGGGCACTTTACAATATTACTTCACTTGATCCACACAACAATCCTGTGAAATAGGTACTACTGTATGCACTTTACTGATAAGGAAACTGAGATCAGAGAGGTTAAGTATCTGCCCAAAGTTGCACAGCTGGTAAGTCCCACAGCCAGGATTTGAAACTCGAGTTCCCAGGCTCTGCGGGACACTAGGACCACAGTGGGGCATGGCCAGTGTGGACTTTGTGTAAGCACACACGAGATGCTTCCGGGATCACCATACTTTTCAAGAGGTTGTTTGCGATGAGTCAAGGTCGCGGTTAGGGGTGAACCAATGACTGCTGTTTGATCACTCCTGGTGGGACCTACTACTCTGTGCCCACTGGCTGCTAGGCTTGGGGGAATTCAGATTTTAATACAGTTGTTTCCAACTGCATTGTACAGGTGGAAAATATGTTGATTTAAGAAGAACTTAGATTCATGTGGGATTCACATATGGATTACAAAGCAGGATCAAGAATTAAGTAAGGGACATAAGAAGGTGTGGGGGCTGGCCAGGCACAGTGGCTCATGCCTGTAATACCAGCACTTTGGGAGGCCGAGGTGGGTGGATCACCTGAGGTCAGGAGTTCAAGACCAGACTGGCCAACATGGTGAAACCCCATCTCTACTAAAAATATAAAAATTAGCCGGGCCTGGTGGCGGGCACCTGTAATCCTAGCTACTCGGGGGGCTGAGGCAGGAGACTTGCTTGAACCCAGGAGGCGGAGGTTGCAGAAGCTGAGATCACGCCACTGCACTCCAGCCTCTCCAGCCTGGGTGACAGAGCAAAACTCCATCTCAAAAAAAAAAAAGGCGTGGGGGGACATCACTGTTCTTTTCATTCAGGGTCAAGGAGCACAGCAAGACATTCCTGAGGCTGTCCCATGTAAAGGTCTCAGAGACAGATATCTAAGATATTTGGTTTGAGGCATTGTAATTATTTTTGCTTGCTTACAGATAGCTATCTTTATTGGTTACAAGTAACGAGAATGTTTCCTGCTTTTCTGAACAAAGGTAGCAACTCCATAGACATCAGAACTATTTTTAAGTGTTCTTTTTGTAAAAGCAATATCCATTCATTATATAAAATTTAGAAAACACAGATAAACCAAAAGAAGAGAGTAAAAAGTTTCCTCAACCCCAAGACAAAGAGTAATTACTGTCTGTGTTTTGGTTTGGATCTTTTGGCAAACATTTGGTACAATTTTACTTTATATCTTTCCAGTCGTTTCAACTCTGGCTTTATAAGTTACCCCCACCCACAAAATGAGGTCTTTCAACACATACAGTTTTAGAGCTTTTTTTTTTTTCCGCTTAATCCTTTTCCTTTTTCTCCTTATTCTGCTTTCATAGGTAAAATGAGACAAACTCTTTGATCTACTGACAACTCTACTGTATCATTTCTCCATATAATGAAAAAGATAACAATAGAAGGATTAACAATAGATAGAAAAATGATTTAGGAACTACGGGAGAAAAAAAGAATGAAAATATAATTAAGATCACTCGCTGAAAGTAAATTATGCCAGTGGAAATGATTTTGCTCAAATTATATATCAGTTATTATGATTATTAGTTACCTTTCTTTGAGCACTTACCATCCTCCAGAGAACCATTTTATGTAAACTACTTTGTTCAATCTTCACACCTACCCACAGATTAGCTAATGGTATTAGCAGTAGTAATAATAGTAGAATGCTGATTTTCAGATTAAAAAACTAAAGCAGAAAGAGGTGAGCTTGTCCCAGTCACATCGTTTAAAAGTGGCAGGGCCAGAAATTGAATCCAGGCTCTCTAAGCCTAAACTCTTTGCAGCAATTTTTATTATTTATTTTAAATTTACTTCATTTGAGCTATTAGCCACTAATATGCTGTTTCCTGTAAACACAATGTTTTACCCATGCCTGCGGGCTCTTCAGAGTGATACTAAATGATCATGTTTTACACAAGAGGTCAAACCAGGTCCTGCAATGTCACTCAGCATTGGGCTCTAACTCAAGTGGCAGACATCCCTGACCTGACAGAAGAAGGTTCTGTAGGGGTCAAACTTGATGCCCAGAAAGTTGCTATATTCAGCCTTCCCCACTAGCACTGGCCTGGCCTCTCCTAGCAGCCTGGCCTGGGCCTGTCAAACTCCAGTGTACTTGCTCTGAATCCCTCCTCTCCACAGACCCCAATGATTAGCCATAAAATGAGCTCACAAAGGCATTTACACTAAAATCATAAATCTGAATAATATTTGTAAAAGGGCTGTTTTGAGAGGTTCTACTCGGTATCGGGTTCTGCTGGCAGACCAAGCCCTGGCAAACACACATTCGCGCTAATGCAGCATGGATCACCCCTTTATATTTTCCTCATACCGTACAGTTTTTAGGAGCATTTTGATGAACATTCAATCTTCACAACAATCCTACCTGCCAGAAAAGCAGGTCTTTTTTTGTTTTTTTTTTGAGACAGGGTCTCGCTCTGTCGCCCAGGCTGGAGTGCAGTGGCGTGATCTCGGCTTACTGCAACCCCCACCTCCCAGGTTCAAGCGATTCTCCTGCCTCAGCCTCCCGAGTAGTTGGAATTACAGGCATGTGCCACCATGCCCAGCTAATTTTTGTATTTTTAGTAGAGACGAGGTTTCACCATGTTGGCCAGGCTGGTCTCAAACTCCTGACCTCAGGTGATCTGCCTGCCTTGGCCTCCCAGAGTGCTGGGATTACAGGCGTGAGCCACCGCGCCCGGCAAAAGCAGGTAGATATTATAAGTTCCATATTACTGACGAAAAACACTAAGGCCCAGAGAGGTTCAGAGGATTAGAAAGTTATAGAAACATAAATTCTCCTAAATGCAAGAGGATCAAAAAAGTCCATCAAAGTCAGGGATAACAATAAGACTAGAACTGAGTGTTGACTCTGATTCAGGTAGCAAACACCTGAGGCCCTGTGTTAAAAAGAATGAGGTTAGTGGGAAATAATGACAGCTAATATCTTTTTTTTTTTTTAATCTAGATAGGGTCTCACTCTGTCACCCAGGCAGGATTATGGTTCACTGCAGCCCTGACCCCCTGGGCTCAAGTCATGCTCTCACCTCGGCCTCCCAAGGAGCTGGGACTATAACATGCACCACCACACATGGCCAATTTCTTTTTAATTTTGTAGAAACAAGGTCTAACTATTTTGCTCAGGCTGGTCTCAAACTCCTGGGCTCTAGCAATCCTCCTGCCTCAGCCTCCCAAAGTGCTGGGATTACAGGTGTGAGCCACTGCATCCAGCCACTGTTTCGTTTTTGTTTTTGTTTTTTTTGAGACAGAATCTTGCTCTCTTGCCCAGGCTGGAGTGCAGTGGCATGATCTTGGCTCACTGCAACCTCTGCCTTCCAGGCTCAAACAATTGTCGTGCCTCAGCCTCCGGAGTAGCTGGGATTACAGACATGCACCACCACGTCCAGCTAATTTTTGTATTTTTAGTAGAGACAGGGTTTTGCCATGTTGGCCAGGCTGGTCTTGAACTCCTGGCCTCAAGTGATCCACCTGCCTTGACCTCCCAGAGTGCTAGCTAGGATTACAGGCATGAGCCACCATGCTCGGCCATATTAAATCATTTAACTTCATGACATGTAGTAGGTACTCTTCTGCTCCTCCCTTTATTGATGAGCTCACTGAAGAACTGCATGATTGAGAAAACTGCCCAAGGTTATGCAGCTATTAAATGACAGAGCCAGGATATGAACCCAGATAGTATGATTCTAAAGCTGGTATTCTCAACTGTCATGTTAAACTGCTATGATCACTTAGCAATGCCTGTCAGGAGCAGGAGTAGGGAGAGATGGCACTTGTACCATGTATATGCAGCACCCAAGCTCTTATTAACTGCCATGCTGAGTCGGGCATGGTGGCTCAGGCCTGTAATCCCAGCACTTTGGGAGGCTGAGGTGGGCGGTTCACCTGAGGTCAGGAGTTTGAGACCAGCCTGGCCAACATGGTGAAACCCCGTCTCTACTAAAATACAAAAATTAGCCAAGCGTTGTGGCAGGCACCTGTAATCCCAGCTACTTGGGAGGCTGAGGCAGGAGAATCACTTGAACCCAGGAGGCAGAGGTTGCAGTGAGCTGAGATTGCGCCACTGCACTCCAGCCTAGGCCACAGAGCAAGACTCCGTCTCAAAAAAATAAAATAAAAATAAATAACTGCCGTCCTTTCTCATCTAAACTGTCCCACCAGATGTTTAAGTCCCCTCTACAATATCAATTTCAGCTGTTGCTTAAATGGAGAACATTTTGAGGTAGGAATTTGCTCAGTGTTAGAAATTTTTGTTCCCAAGAATAGAGTGTCGTAACACACTTGGCCTAATTTAAAAATACATATTTTTGACTTTTGAAAATAAATCAATGCTCTACTATTAAAAAAACAAGAACAAAATCATGCTCCTTGCAACAACATGGATGTAGCTGGAAGCCATTATCCTAAGCGAATTAATGCAGGAACAGAAAACAAAATACTGCATGTTCTCACTTATAGATGGGAGGTCAACACACAGACACAAAGGTGGGAACAACAAACACTTGGGGCTCCAAAAGGAGCGGGGGTTGAAAAACTACCTGCTGGGTAGTATATTTGCTACTTGAGCGACAGGATCATTAGAAGCCCAGACCTCAGCATCATGCAATATATTCTGTCTAACAGAGTTGCACAGGTACCCCCCAAATCCAAAAGTAAAATGAAAAAAGAAATAAATGAAAATCAGGAATATTTGATTCCCACTGAGCAGTATCTTTGTATTTGAGAGTTAAAAGAC
Organism: Hylobates moloch; assembly: GCF_009828535.3. NCBI lineage: Eukaryota > Metazoa > Chordata > Mammalia > Primates > Hylobatidae > Hylobates > Hylobates moloch. The sequence continues at coordinate 81,020,372 of NW_026652284.1, forward strand.
AGAAATAGCTCTTTTCTCGACAGTACAACTGGAAAGAACCCAACCAAGCCTTTTTTGAATGCACAGGGCTTTTGAGGAATGCTTTTTCAGGGTTGCTTTGTTCTGCTTTTGATTCTTTTTGGCTCCTCTTCCTCAGTTGCGAGGATACCATGTGAATTAAGACGGCGATGTCCCCCAGCTCTGAAGCAGTCAGAGTGGAGCCCTCTGGAAACCCTATTGCGTAAAAGGTCCTATAAAGAAGATTTTGTTTCTTCAACAGAAATGAGAACCACAGCTCCATGGCTGGAGAATAAAGGAAAGGCATTTTCAGCCATGCCAGGGTGCACTGTAAATAAGAATGTGGCTGGGTACGTCCTGCCTGCTGAGCTTGTCTTACTATTCAACTCTCGGACTTTGATTTTGGTTAAGTAAACATGAACTTGGGGACAACCAGCTTTTCTGCATCTCTAGTCAGGGAGTTGTAGGGCGCAAGGTTTAGCTGGTGGCTCTGGCAGTGAGCTGGCCAAGCGAGGTGGCCTGGTATTCAGCCAAGAAAGGAGAGAATAAATATGTAGTGGATACCTACGGCGGATCTGGCACTGTGGATGGGCTGTGGGTCCCACAGTAGATGTCTCTGTGCTCATACAGTCTTACAGGGAAGCCAGACATTCAGCAAGAAAGAACACAAGTGGATTCGATTCCAAGCGTGATCCACTCTAGAAAGGGCAAGCACAGAGCAGGGACTGTGCACAGGGGGAGCAGCTCTGGGGGAGTCAGCTCTGAATCTGGGGACAGGGAAGGCTTACTGGACCAGGGACATTTAACCGATACCTGAAGCATGAGTTGGGATTAGCTCTAATAATATAATAAAGCTTTATTTTCTGGCAATACTACTGTCCCACTGATTGGTTTTCTGTGCAGCAAGCAACAGGACCTAGACCGAATCCCTGGTGTTCAGTAACAAAGTGAGTTTAGTCAGAAAAAACAGCAAATGTAAGAAAGCTTCAGGCGGGGCGCAGCGGTTCACACCTGTAATCCCAGCACTTTGAGCGGCCGAGGCAGGCGGATCACCTGAGGTCAGGAGTTTGAGACCAGCCTGGCCAACATGGTGAAACCCCATCTCTACTAAAAATAAAAAATTAGCTGGGTATGGTGGCAGGTGCCTGTAGTCCCACCTACTTGGGAGGCTGAGGCAGGAGGATCACTTGAACCCAGGAGACAGAGGTTACAGTGAGCCGAGATGGCACCAGTGCACTCCAGCCTGGGCTACAATAGGGAAACTCCATCTCAAAAAAAAAAGAAAAAAGAAAGCTTCAAGTTTTCTTGGAGACACAGTGACCTGGAGGGAAACTGCAGGAGGTGAGGGGAGTTGCTGAGTGCAAGGGCTCCCACAGGTCACACCAAGGTTTTTGTTTTGCTTTACAAATCCTACCTCATGTAATCTTACAAATAACACTGTGAGGTTGGTATTATCTGCTCAACAGTACTAAAGAGGAAAATCAGGCTCTGAGAAGTGAAGTAATGTGCCCAAGCTTCTGTAGCTAAAACTCCCAGTCGTCATTCCTCCTTGTACAACATTTAACCATGTCATCCCACTTTATTTCTATAAGTCCTTTAAAATGTGCCCAATTTAAAGAAGGAGAGGCCAAGCGTGGTGGCTACCACCTGTAATCCCAGCACTTTGGGAGGTCTAGGTGGGTGGATCGCTTAAGGCCAGGAGCTGAAGAGCAGCCTGGCCAACATGGTGAACCCCATTTCTACTAAAAATACAAAAATTAACCGGGTGTGGTGGCACATGCCTGTAGTCCCCATTACTCGGGGGGCTGAGGCACGAGAATCACCTGAACCTGGGAGGAAGAGGTTGCAGTGAACTGAGATCGCGCTACTACACTCCAGTCTGGGTGACAAAGCAAGACCCTGTCTCGAAAAAATAAAAATAAAGAAGGAGAAACTGAGGCTCAGAAAAGTTTTGCTCAAGATAACGTAGCCAGAAAGCATCAGAGCTGAGATTTAAATTCTGCAGTTCTGCCTCCAAGCTTTCTCTCTCTCTCTCTCTGCCTTAGGAGTAACTTTCAAACTTGAGTGTGAAAAAATACTAAGGAGCTTTTAAAAAGTGCAGGGTCTCTGGCCTTATTCCATTATCTGCTTCAGTATGGCCTTGGACAAATCACTCGGCTCTAACCATATCAGCTTTCTGATCTGCAAAACGAGGAGGCAGATCTTCATTCTCCATAGTGGGAGATCAATTGCTGGTGCCTAATCCAGAAAAGAAGTGCCATCACAAGCATGACATTTGGTGGCATAGAGGGTGATCAGCTAGATGCAGAAAAAGGTTGCCTCTTGAGAGGGAGACGATGGAGTGAGGCCTGAGTCTGCTGTTTCTACATAAATCTTATAGAACTAGTTGATTCTTTAACCTGTATCCAACTACAGTCTTGATAAAAAATTTTAAAATGAAAAATAAAATCAAGTGAGCGGGTGGGACTAGATAACCTCTATGTTTTATCAGAATTTCTAAGATAATCTTAGATCTGAAATTCTAAGATACTGCTTGTTGTGCTAATGCTTTGGGAAGAACTGGTTAACAGCTAAACACCCTGAAAATACTGGAGTTCACCTCCCCTCTCCCCACCTTTTTTTTTTTTTTTTTTTTGAGACACAGTCTCACTTCGTCACCCAGGCTGGAGTGTAGTGGCATGATCTCGGCTCACAGCAACCTCTGCCTCCCAGGTTCAATTGATTCTCCTGCCTCAGCCTCCCATGTTGCTGGGATTAGAGATGCACGCTATGACACCCAGCTAATTTTTGTATTTTTAGTAGAGACGGGGTTTCACTATGTTGGCCAGGCTGGTCTTGAACTCCTGACCTCAAGTGATCCACCCTCTTCAGCCTCACCAAAGTGCTGGGATTACAGGCGTGAGCCACCATGCACGCCCTGCCCACTTTCCTTTTCTTGAAATGTGGTAAGGAGGAAAGGGGAAGGCATAGGAGAAACAATGTTCGGGCCCTGACTTAGGCCCAGCTGCTGAGCTAAGCACATTTGTCTTCGATCATCTCAGTTAGCTGTCATGGTTATTATTGTCCCAAGTTTAAAGATCAGGAGAGTCTGAAGTAATTTACCTAAAGAAACACAGCTGATGAGAGTCCAAGCCTGAATTTGAACCATAACTCCAGTTGTTTCTTGTGTTGACATTTGATTAAACCCAAGGCAACACATTACCTCCTCATCCCCGAGCTGAACCCCTTGAAGGCAATTTTGCGGGACCTGATCCTGCTATGCGGTGTGGCTTTATGATGTAATCTGATCTAATTCTATCTAATTTGATGCGAGGAGAAAACTTAGAATACCTATAGGAGTGAGATGCGAGCTTAGAACTCTTTAGACACTAGTCATAGAAACTCACTAGAAATATCCTAATTTTTTTTTTTTTTTTTTTTTGTAAAGATGGGGTTTTGCCATGTTGCCCAGGCTGGTCTCGAACTCTTGGACTCAAGCGATCCGCCCACCTCAGCCTCCCAAAGTACTGGGATTACAGGCGTGAGCCACCATGCCTGGCTGAGACATCCTGAATAAAAAGGGGAAACGTACTTAGTGCACAGGGGTTCTTTTAAGAACTGTAGGACAGGATATATATAGTTGGGTCTTGAGAAGGGTTGGATCTTGAAACAGGAAAGTTTCTGAAACTCTCTGTATCTCTTTTCTCTGCACATCTGCTAATCCGTTTTCCCTTCTTCCCAAAATAACCTGGCAGAATATAGTCACTGTATAACTCTTGCCCTTCTCCATCCTCGTTTTCATGTTACCTGTAACAGTTCCAGCCTTAGAGAGTGATTCAGTCTGCTAGTAACCTGGTTTGACGTTCCTGGGAAAGAGAATTTGATTTGTCCACGTCTGGTCTAATCAGCAGAGAATGTGGCCATCCTGCATGAATATGTGTGTGTGTGGTGTGTGTGTGTAGCAGTTCTATGAGAAAAAGAAAAGGTAGGGCCATGTGCTCACAGGCTTTACTAAGTTTGACCTGCTAGGACATAGTGCCCTGGAGTTCACTTCCCCTTTCTATTCCTACTTTACAAGACTAAAAAATAAATTTGTGGTAATAATAAAATATCATTAAAGAAGCAAAACAAAAAGTTTAAATTATATGTACAATGGCCTTTTGAAATACGTATTTGTCTAATTTTTGGTTGCATATGTCAGAAACTAAACTCAGTGTAACTCAAGCAAAAAGAAAATTGCACATTCATGCAAACTGGGAAATACAGATGTGATCTGACATCATGCATACATGAATCTGAGATCTCAAATAATATCTTCGGGGCTTTGCCTCTCTCTTACCACTTCTCATTTCTGCCTTCCTCCCCATGTTGGTTTCATTTGCTTCTTCTATAGATGGCTGCTTCCATGAAGCTGGGAAAGATGACTACAAGTAGTTCCGGTTTGCCAGCAGTTACAGCCACTCATTCCAGGAACAGTGCTGCTTCGTGTGTGGAAGGGGAGGTCAGTAGCGCCCCCTGAAGAGCATTTTGGGAATTTGTGGGGATGGTTTTGGTTGTCACAATGATGGTGGAAAGCTACTGCTTAAATTTTATGCTAGACTTGCTGTGAAGCATGGAATAGTCCTACACAAAGAATTATCCTGTATCCCACGCAAATTTATAATGTCCAACTGGACATCTATGTGGGTGGAAAGCCTATTTGTAATTAATTGAGCCTAGACTTAACCCCATTTTATATATAAAGTATTTCTTGCACAGTTTTAATATACATTGAGTTGTCCATACATACTACCTTGTGTAAAACAAGGGAAAGTTGTATTTTCTTTTGTTTGAAATTTTGCCAAGGGCTGTTCATGATTTCACTGTTTCAGAAACCACATCGCCGATGGCAACACCACTTATGGTGTTGGAGGTATCACACAGCACACCTGCATATGGCTTCATCTGCGGCTGTCACACTCACGGTGATTCTACGTGTTTGAGCAAGCATCCGACTCCCTCATTATGTCTTCTAGTGTGGGCATAACCATGCATTTACTAATTGATGCATTATTATTTTATTATATGCTATTTTAGAAATGATTTTATTTTATTATAAGCTATTTTAATTTCTCTTTTCTACTACAGTTAGGGCATCATATTGATTTTTTTTTTTTTTTTTTTTTGTATAGACAGGGTCTTTTTTTTGTTGCCCAGGCTGGTCTTGAACTCCTGGCTTCAAGCCATCCTCCCACCCCCAAAGTGCTGGAATTACAGGTGTAAGCCACTGCACCCTGCCTGAGGTTTTAAATAACATGTACATTATCCATTACCTTTCAGTATATTAAAATGATAATAAAGTATTTGTTTATAAAAGGAAAGTGTTAGAGTTTAGAACCACTGTCTTAGACGAAGAGGGCTGTGTACTCCCGCCTAATGAGCATCACCTTGCCAACTTGTAAGGATGACCCAGATGGTCTAGTGTGGGTCATAGTCCACCCTGAACCCAAGGGGTGACCAAGAAAGTAAGTGCTCCTGACTAGCTTGGTTAGTGAGGCACCCTTGGGAAAGGGGTAAGAAGGGAGGCAGAACAGGCAGGACCCCAAGATACATAGCTTCTCAAGGCGGCATGGAGTGGGGAGGGGCTCCCCAAAGGGAAAATGGGGTGCTGTTACTACATGAAGGCAGAAGGGAAGCTGGACAGGCTAAAGTGACAATTATGCACAAAAAAAATTTTAAAAAAACATATTTGTGACTTAGAAACCTAAGAAATGGAAAAGTGTTGATGAAACATTCCCTACTACAGCCTCAGGGCTTACAGAACAAGTCCACAACAAACCAAATTGCTAAGGATGGAGAGAAACAGAAAATGATCATTGAAATGCAAGAAAACTGCAAGAGAAAGCCAGGATCCCCTCTAAACAACATCGATGATGCAACAATAACAAAGCTTCCTGCCTAAGATTGGCAGGAATTCCAGCTATGCTGTGCACAGTGGGAGATGGCCACGCCAGAGAGCTGGGCTTGGCAGCCAAGCTCCTCAGCTGAATGTTGAATCAGTCCCCAGGACTCCGCTAGCGGAGCACTAATTTTGGTAACCCCTGACTGCATATAAGCAGTTGTACATAATAATGGCACTCCAGGGAATTGTATCCACTCACTTGGAAGAACCAAGCAAAGGATTTGCATTGTTCTCATCAACTGGTTGCCCATCTGGACATCCTCCTTGTAGGCTGAACTCTATATTTTTTAATAAAAACAAAGCCTTAGGAGAGCTCCATAAATATCACTTCTTTCAGTTGGGCTGTGCCTGGAGCTAGGGAGTGAACAATTGAGCCTAGAATATTGATATTCTAATTTGCTGATGGAGGGGCTGTACGGGTTAATCATTATGTTTTCTTTATTCAATAAACATTTATACAGCATATTCCATGGCGTGGTACAGGACCGAGTGATACAAAGACTTGAGACTCATAGCTAGTGTGAGATCATTATCCATAAGCAGAAGTGCTGGATGACACCGTGGGCTCATTCCCCATTCACTCCACCCCATGCATTGCTGCCCTCTTCTTCTTGGGCCTAACAAGCTGTCTGCTGCCTCAGACCCTTGTTTTTGGCTGTTTTCTCATCCCTAGATAGTTTATGAGTCCATTCCTCTCTTCCTTCAGGTCTCTGCATAACTGCCACCTCCACAAAGAGGCCTTCCCTTCCCTAAACACCCCAGCTAAAAGAAGCCCTCTCACTTCCCCTCCCAGCCCTTATTCTCTTATTCATGCCTGTTTTATCCCCTAACCTAGTTTGATTTTTTCATCAAGAGTCTCATTAATAAAGCTGGAGAAGAAAATATTATCAATATCTTCTGTTAAAATAATGGTTACTTCTTACTAAATATTTTCTATTTAGGCCGGGTGCGGTGACTCATACCTGTAATCCCAGCATTTTGGGAGGCCGGGCAGGTGGATCACCTGAGGTCAGGAGTTCGAGACCAGCTTGGCCAACATAGTGAAACCCCATCTCTACTAAAAATATAAAATCAGGCAGGTGGTGCACACCTGTAATCCTAGCTACTCGGGAGGGTAAGCATGAAAATCGCTTGAACCCGGGAGGCAGAGGTTGCAGTGAGCCAAGATCACACCATAGCACTCCAACCTAGTCGACAAGAGCAAAACTCTGTCTCAAAATATATATGTGTGTGTGTGTGTGTGTGTGCGCACATATTTATCTGAAATTGCTGTGTTTTAAGTACATTAATAAATTTTTTTTTCTTTTTTGAGACAGGGTCTCACTCTGTCACCCAGGCTGGAGTGGAGAGGCACTATCATAACTCACAGAGGCCTTGAACTCCTGAGCTCGAGCAGTACTCTGGCCTCAGCTTCCCAAGTAGCTGGGACTACAGGCGCATGCCACCATACTCAGCTAATTAAGGGCATTAACACTTAATTCTCTCCCAATAACTTTACGAATTGGTTCTGAGCTTGTTCTTATTATCTTTTCTGAAAAAAATAATAGGCCAGGTGTGGTGGCTCATGCCTGTAATCCCAGCACTTTGGGAGCCCAAGTTGGGAGGATTGCTTGAGGCCAGGAGTTTGAGACCAGCCTAGTCAATATAGTGAGATAAAACAGGTGGGAATAGAGTGGGAAAATAAATAAATACATTTAAAAATTAATAAACATTACTTTTTAGATCAGTTTCAGGTTCACAACGAAATTGTAAAGTGCAGAGAATTTCCATCCAAATACTCCTTGCTGCCCACCCCACAGTCTCCCCAACCAGAGTGGTACTTTTGTTATAATTGATGAGTCTACACTGACACATTATTATCATCCAAAGTCCATTGTTTATATTAGAGCTCACTCTTTTTTTTTTTTTTTTTTTGAGACAGAGTTTCACTCTTGTTGCCCAGGCTGGAGTGCTCATTCTTAATGCTGTATATTCATCATCTTCTTTTTACAAATAAGGAGGCCAGGTACGGTAAGTCATGCTTATAATCCCAGCACTTTGGGAGGCCAAGGCAGGTGAATCACAAGGTCAGGAGTTTGAGACCAGCCTGGACAACATGGTGAAACCCCATCTCTACTAAAAATACAAAAAATTAGCTGGGCAAGGTAGCATGTGCCTGTAATCCCAGCTACTTGGGAGGCTGAGGCAGGAGAATCGCTTGAACCTGGGAGGCAAAGGTTGCAGTGAGCCAAGATTGCACCACTGCACTCCAGCTCAGGGGACAGCGTGAGACTCCATCTCAAAAACAAAAACAAAAACAAAAACAAAAACAAACAAATGAGGAAACTGAGGCAAAAGGGGTTAAGTAACTTGCCCAAGGTCACACACAGCCAGGGTTTGAACTCCAGCCAGGTTGAGTCCAGGCTCTGAACCACTAGGCTCTACAGCTGCTCTCCACATTGTCACTTATCTATTGACTTCATTTGACTGCCAACCACCTCCCCTCTAGAATACAATCTCCAACAGGACAGAGATTTGTCTACTCCACTGCTATACCCCCAGTGTCTTGGGGAGTGGCTGGCACAGAGCCAGCACTCAACAAACCCTAGAGGAATGAATGGATAGTGGCAGGAGGCAGACAAATCCTAGGCAGACAGGGATGGGTTCCCAGTGGAACCCCACCTTCAAGCCAAGGACAGTTTAAAGCCTAGCCATAAGTCCCAGATAAATCCACGGACTGGATTGAGAACGTTTCTTCTTGTTTGGCACACTTTTCTCTGATTGATCCCCACTCTTCACCTATTTTACATATACCTGCCCTTCCCTAATTGGTTTATTACACTGTTGTGCCCATCTTTGAGTGGCACTTTTGTTTTAGACTTTTTTGTATACTCACAAACCAATCAGCATGCAGTCCCCAATTCTTAGCCCATAAAAGCCCCAGACCCAGCCATACTGAGAGAGAGACCATCTGACTTCAGGTGGTGGACCACCCTCATGTCCCCTCTCCACTGAGAGCTGTTTTGTCACTCAATAAAACTCTTTTCTGCCCTCCTCACCATCAAGTTGTCAGTGTAATCTCATTCTTCTTGGATGCAGGACAAAAGTTTAAGACCCACCAAACACAGATATGAAGAAGTCTGTAACACTATAGCCCTCCTGGCCTCTGCTGGCAGAGGGTAGCTGCCCCACATGGCAGGAAGCAGTGGTGGGGCTGGGCCAGTCCCAGAGCCTAGGACCGGAGTGGAGCAACAGGACTGACAGAGCTGTTAACACACCCCCGTTCATCGGGCCATGGATGGCAGGACAAAAGAGCTATTAGCATGCTGAAACACCCACTCTAGGGCTTCAGGGTCATGGGCATCCCTGTTCAGGTGCCACTGCATTCCCCTTGTCTAGATGTTGGAGTCCACTGCAACATGCCTGATCCAGTCGCAAGCCCTGCACAGAGCCCTCTCCTGTACCAGTGCTTGGAGCAGCCTGCCGGACCACACACTCACTCACTCACATGTTCGCTCCTGCTGCAGGCTGAGTGTGCAGTTGTGGAGGCTGCAGGATCCACCCCAAAGCGCAGGCCAGGTGCAGTCCAGCAGGCCAAGTGAGCAGGGACACTACAGGCTGTGGAGGTCTCCAGCTGGCAAAGCAGCATTAAAAAATATCCTGCATCATTTCGACATTGGTAAATGTTCCTGCCCTGGTCCCTGAGGTACTCCAAGACCCTAAAGAGTTCTCTGAATTGCCACATGATCAAGACTTGGGAAGCTGTGGCCTCACACTTAACATGAGTAGCACTTTCTACCAACAGATCTCAAGGCTGGCTACACACTGGCATCACCTGGAAGCTATTAAAATGCCAATGCCTTGGCCTCACCTTAGATCAATCAAATCAGCGTCTCTGGGTGGGACACCAGTCTCAATGTTTACAGAGCTCCATTATTGATTCCACTGTGCAGCCAAGTTTAAGAACCATGTTCATAGTTGAATCCCATCAAGTGGTAAAGCAACCTGAGTGGAGTTATAAAATATTGTCTCCTCAAATCTGGGGATAAAGTCAACAAAAATTACACAAGAATTAAGCAATGAGTATTTGAGTAATTTAAATTTGGGGACTGTTAAACCTCAACCCACCATAACCTTCTGGGAGAGCAAGAAATCTTTTCCTGTAGGCTCAATTTGCTCCTCCTTGTCATTAAAAAAATCAAACCAAAACAAAAACACACAAAACTCTGCTTAGATCTCTGTATCTTCAGAACTTGTGTCCTGGCCAAAACTATCTGATTGGTCAGTTATCTTAGCCCAGTCAATAGAAGGTACCCCCGAGTATGCCTGGGATGTTTCCTTCCTGGGTATGTGACTTTACCCCTGGAAACTCTTAGACTTAATCATAGAGATAATAAAATTAAATCCATTGTATCAATGTTTTTGTGTTACATTTAGAAGTGGTCTGTGTAATATTTATCAATAGATACCTACAATGATACAATGTTTGTGATGTTTAAGAGGACTTGGCATGGTAGGGTATGCAACATATTAGCCTTGTGAGTCCAATGTAAAATATGTAATTGAGTATTCAGTTGTAGACTTTAGATTTTAAGTTGAAAAATAAAATAGCATTTTTTCAAGTTTATTAACAATATTGTAATATTTGAGATAACTGGCAAATCACTGTTGTTACTCATTTACTTCATTAGCTTTCCTATGGTGGCTTAAGTATTTGGGGAAGGTTTTGCTTCTTAGTCTAGCATTCAAGGAGCTTAAAGTTAAATATGTTTAATGTGTAAACACAGCTTAAGATATTAATATTTACAGGACTTGAACTGTGTTGTAGAAGGGGGCTAGTGTTTGCTTTGGAGACACCCTGGACTCTCTCTCTCCCTCATGTACTCCATAACTCATCCCTTGACAAAGGCTGTTGGCTTTTCCTTTAAAGTATATCCAGAATTTCACCCCCTTTCACCTTCTCCTACACTCACCCTGGTGTAACCACCATTCTCTCTCACCTTGATTAATAACATAGACTCCAACAGGTCCCTCTGCGTCTATCCTTTTCCCATCCTATAAGCCAGGCCATGTCACTCCTTTTCAGCTTCCAGCAGTTCACATGGGGTAGTAACTCACCCTGCTCCTATCCTTTTCTGACCTCATCTCTTCCCGCTTCCTCTTCCTTGGGGGAAGTCACTCTGGACTCATGGCTGAAGCAAGCACATCCCCACTCTAGGGCCTCTGCACTGGCTGTTCTCTCTGCCTGATGTTCTTTCACCTGATGGCCACCTGGCTCATCCCTCACTTTCTTCAGGTCTCTGTTAAAATGTCTCCTCCTCTGTGATGCCTTTTCTGAACATCCTATGCAAACCCCTCCATGCCCTCCTCCCACTCCTTCACTCCTGCCCCGCTTACCCTGCTATTGTTCTATAGAGCACTTATTGCCATCTAACAGATTATATACTGAACATCAGAGGCATCCAAAAAAGTCACACTGACATGACAATGGGAAATTATATTACATTTAGAATGATGTCCTCATTAATTGTTATATATATATATAATATATGTAATATATATATATTTTAAATAGAAACGAGGTCTCACTATGTTGCCCAGGCTGGTTTTCAAACTTCTGAGCTCAAGCAATCCTCCTACCTACGCCTCCCAAATTGCTAGGATTATAGACATGAGCCACCATGCCCAGCTGTTTTATACTTTAACATTTATTATTCATATGTTTTAAAAAATAGAGAGCAGCACCATGTAAATAAAAACTAACAAAGTTCTTCCAGTTGGTAGGTATCATTCTAAGTACTTTAATCACTTAATTCTCACAACCATGTTAGTTGGTTATTACTACTAGTTCTATTTTTCAGATAAGGAAGTTGAAGCACAAAAAGAAGTGTGTCGCCCAAGCTCACACAACCACAGGTGGCACAACAGGGATGCCAGGCCAGGCCATCTGGCTCCAAGGCCCATGTTCTTAACCACTTTGCTAGAATATTCTACTGAAGCCCCCTTCCCTGTGAGAGGGTCTCTGCCACCAGTCAACAGGGTGACCTTGGACAAACTAACTGCTTTACCTCCTTGTTATCTGCACAGTGACTCCCTTTCAGCTCTGAGTCTTGATTAATTGACATCAAAAAACAATTATCTGAGTTGTTGCAGAAAACTCAGGATAAGAGAAAATTGATTTAGAAGACATGAAGGATCTGGCTCACATGCCCACTTAGAATAAAGACCCGCTCTCCAGGAAAACTTACATGTGCCTACAATTTTGTAAACTATTTCAGGTGGTTTATAAATTCCCTACTGCCCTAAGTCCTGGGTTAAGAACCCTTATTATAAACAATAAATTTCAGACCCTTGGAAGAGTTCTAAGAAATATGGGTTCTCGGCCGGGCGCAGTGGCTCACGCCTACAATCTCAGCACTTTGGGAGGCTGAGGCGGGTGGATCACGAAGTCGAGCCAAGATGGTGAAACCCCGTCTCTACTAAAAATACAAAAATTAGCTGGGCGCAGTGGCAGGCGCCTGTAATCCCAACTACTCAGGAGGCTGAGGCAGGAGAATCACTTGAACTCAGGGGGCGGAGATTGCAGTGAGCCAAGATCATGCCACTGCACTCCAGCCTGGGTGGCAAAGTGAGACTCTGTCTCAAAAAAAAAAAAAAAAAAAGAGGTGGGGAGAATATGGGTTCTCTTTCTCTGGAGGGGTTTTTAAAAATAAAGCTGGTCTTCTTTCTTTTTCTTTTTCTTTAAAAAGAAAGCTGGCCTTTCTTTCTTTTCTTCCTTCCTTCCTTGAGAGATAGGGTCATGCTCTGTCACCCAGGCTGGAGTGCAGTGGTGCAATCACAGCTCACTGCAGCCTCAACCTCCTGGGCTCAAGCAATCCTCCTGCCTCAGCCTCCTGAGTAGCTGGGATTACAAGCATTCACCACCACATCTGGCTAATTTTCTTGATTTTTTTTTTTTTTTAGAGACGGGGTCTGTCTATGTTGCCTAGGCTGGTCTCTAACTCCTGGGCTTAAGCAATTCTCCCCCTTGGCCTCCCAAAGTGCTGGGATTATAGGCATGAACCACTGCAACAGGCCAAGGCTGGAGGTTTGAAAGGTCAGAAGTTGTCTAGATGTGGTTCAGTTGGAAGAAGGAAGAATAAGGACCCTCAGGGCTCCCCGAACTCCTAGCTGTGCACCTGAGTCACCTGGGGCAGAGGTTCTCAACCCCGGCACTACAGACATTTCACATGATGACTATTGTGGAGGCTGCCCTGTGCACTGTAGGATGTTTAGCAGCTTCCATGGCTGCTACCTGCTTGCTGCCAGGACCATCCCTCCTCCAGGTGTGATAACCAAAAATGTCTCCACACATTGCCTAATGTCCCCTGGGGGTTCAAAATCAACCCTGATTGAGAGCCACTGATGTAGGGGCGCAATTTATTTTTATTTTTATTTTTTGAGACGGGGTCTCACTCTGTTGCCTAGATTGGAGTGTAGTGGTATGAACATGGCCCACTGCAGCCTCAACCTCCTGGGCTCAAGAGATCTTCCTGCCTCAGCCTCCCAGGGTAGCACTTTTTTATTTTATTTTATTTTATTTTTTATTTTATTCTGAGACAGAGTCTCACTCAGTTGCCCACGCTTGAGTGCAGTGGCATGATCTCGGCTCACTGTGACCTCTGCCTCCCAGGTTCAAGCACTTCTCTTGCCTCAGCCTCCCAAGTAGCTGGGACTACAGGCATGTGCCACCATGCCCAGCTAAGTTTTGTATTTTTAGTAGAGACAGGTTTCTTCATGTTGACCAGGCTGGTTTTGAACTCCTGACCTCAGGCGATCTGCCCTCCTCAGCCTCCCAAACTGCTGGGATTACAGGTGTGAGCCCCCGTGCCCAACCAGGGAGCACTTTAAAAATAAGCCTTGTTCACACAAAAATTTGTACATGAATAATCATACTAGCATTATTAACAACAGCCAAAAAGTGGAAAGAGCCCAAATGTCCATCAAATGATGAACTGATAAATAAAATGTGGATATCCATACAATGGAATATTATTCGTCCATAAAAACAATGGAATATTGATACATACTACAACATGAATGAACCTGGAAACATTATGGACAGTAAAAGAACCCAGTCACAAAAGATCACAAAGTATTAATATATGACTCCATTTATATGAAATATGCAGGATACGTAAATCTATAGAGACAGAAAGTAGATGAGCCAGGCGCAGTGGTTTACACCTGTAATTCCAGCACTTTGGGAGACTGAGGCAGGGGGATCACCTGAGGTCAGGAGTTTGAGACCAGCTGGCCAACATGGTGAAACCCCATCTCTACTAATAGATATAAATATAAAAATTACCCAGGCATGGTGGCAGGCACCTGTAATCCCAGCTACTCGGGAGGCTGAGGCTGGAGAATCGCTTGAACCTGGGAGGCAGAGGTTGCAGTGAACCTAGATCGCACCATTGCACTCCAGCCTGGGCGACAAGAGTGAAACTCTGTTCCAAAAAAAAAACAAAAAAAAAGAAAGAAAGTAGGTGAGTGGGTGCCTAGAAATGGGGAGACTGGGGAGACAGGGTGATTGGGGAGTGACAGCTAACGGTCACAGGGTTTCTTTTTGGGGTTGGTTAAAATGTTTTAAAATTGATTGTGCTGCTGTTTTGCGTAACTCTGTGGATATACTAAAAACCATTTAATTGTACACTTTAGCAGGGTGAATTGTATGGTATATGAATTATATCTCAATAAAGCCGTTTACCAAAAAAAAAAACAAAAAAACAAAAAAACCAAAAAAACCTCTCTATCATGCCCCCAACCTCCTGCCTCAGGCCTATTAAATCAGGTTCTCCGAGCGACAGGCCCTGGGAATGGAGCACATGTCAAAGCTCCTGGATGGCCCTGATGCAGCTGGGGAGCCTCCTCTAACTCTGTGAGTGACTCAGACTGAGGGACTAGAATTTTTTTCTTTTCATCAACCCTTGCCTGCTAGTCAGAAGAGGAAAGAGGAGCATGAATTAATGAAGACCAGCAAGTTTCCCCATGGAGACAACAATGGAGTTGTCATTTGTCTATGTCCAGGAGTTGTTTTTCATCTTCTGGTGTCTAGCAATGGAATGGAAAATTCCACAAATTATCAACTGGCAAGCAATGCCCCCCTGTGGACTGTTGCAATAAGAAGTCCCAGTGTTTACATTGCTTTTAGATCTTTTAACCAAGTATCTTTCCTGCCTGCATCATTTTATCTTCAGTTCATTTGTCCCAGAATCCAGATAGAGAGCACATCTTAGGTCTTGGAAAGTACAAGAGGAGAGAAAGCACTTTGAAAGGTGACATTCCCAGAACTGGTGAAAGTTCAGGAACAGATTTCTTGAAGGTAAGTGAGGTCTGCTCACATTGTTTTCTTTCAGGTTACCACTGTAAAAGGCTCCAGCTGCACCCGTGGCCTTTTCAGTCGGCGAAACAGTACAACACGGTCGTGTTAGCACAGCATCCTTACCTGCTCCTGGCGGAGGCAATCTTAGTGCCCTCTCTTCTCCTCTTTTTTTTTTTTCCTGAGATGGAGTTTTGCTCTGTCACCCAGGCTGGAGCGCAGTGGTGTGATCTCGGCTCACTGCAACCTCCGCCTCCCAGGTTGAAGCGATTCTCCTGCCTCAGCCTCCAGGGTAGCTGGGATTACAAGCTTATGCCACCACACCTGGCTACTTTTTGTATTGTTTGTTTGTTTGTTTGAGATGGAGTCTTGCTGTCTCCCAGGCTGGAGTGCAGTGGCCCCATCTCAGCTCACTGCAAGCTCCGCCTCCCGGGTTCAGGCCATTCTCCTGCCTCAGCCTCCTGAGTAGCTGGGACTACAGGCGCCCACCACCATGCCCGGCTAATTTTTTGTATTTTTAGTAAAGACAGGGCTTCACCGTGTTAGCCAGGATGGTCTCCATCTCCTGACCTCGTGATCCGCCCTTCTCGGCCTCCCAAAGTGCTGGGATTACAAGCGTGAGCCACCGCGCCCGGCCTACTTTTTGTAATGTAAGTAGAGATACAATTCCATTGTATGGATATCCACATTTTATTTATCAGTTCATCATTTGATGGACATTTGGGCTCTTTCCACTTTTTGGCTGTTGTTAATAATGCTAGTATGATTATTCATGTACAAATTTTTGTGTGAACAAGGCTTATTTTTAAAGTGCTCCCTGGTTGGGCACGGTGGCTCACACCTGTAATCCCAGCAGTTTCACCATGTTGGCCAGGCTGGTCTCGAACTCCTGACCTCATGATCCACCTGCCTCAGCCTCCCAAAGTGCTGAGATTACAGGCATGAGCCACCATGCCTGGCCTTCTTCTCCTCTTTTGTTGTCTGTTCCCTCACCAAATGGACCTTGGTTTCAAGTGCTTCCTAGCCACTCAGACCGACCTGGGCTCCAATGCCGGCTTGCTAAAGCAATGTGGCAGTGCTTTTGAGGCGTTATCCTAATTAATTATCAAAACAATCCTATGAGAGAGGTGTTGTTCTTTTTTTTTTTTTTTTTTTTTTTAAGATAGGGTCTCACTCTGCCACCCAGGCAGGAGTGCAGTGGCACTATCTTGGCTCACTGCAGCCTTGACCTCCAGGCTCAAGCGATCCTCCTGCCTCAGCCTCCTGAGTAGCTGGGACCACAGGTGCATGCCACCACACCTGACTAAATATCCTTAGGGTCTTCAGATGTGGAAATTGGGCCACGAGGAGCTAGGTCAATTCAGTGCAAGAAGCACAATCCACAGTGCATGGTATGCAGCAGGGTTGCATTATCATTTCCCTCATTCTCCAAGTCCTATTCTGCTCTTTGCTGATCAATTTAACTGACGCTTGATAAGTGTCCATGTCTTCCAATGACCAATTAAAAAGTATAAATAAAAGTATTGGCCGGGTGCGGTGGCTCACGCCTGTAATCCCAGCACTTTGGGAGGCCGAGGCGGGTGGATCATGAGGTCAGGAGATCAAGACCATCCTGGCTAACATGGTGAAACCCCGTCTCTACTAAAAATACAAAAAAAAAAATTAGCCAGGCGTGGTGGCAGGCGCCTGTAGTCCCAGCTACTCGGGAGGCTGAGGCAGGAGAATGGCGTGAACCCGGGAGGCGGAGCTTGCAGTGAGCCGAGATCGCGCCACTGCACTCCAGGCTGGGTGACAGAGCGAGATTCCGTCTCAAAAAAAAAAAAAAAGTATTAGCACTTTTAGGCCAGGCGCAGTGGTAGCTCACGCCTGTAATCCCAGCACTTTGGGAAGCCGAGGTGGGTGGATCACCTGAGATCAGGAGCTCAAGACCAGTCTGACCAACACGGTGAAACCATGTCTCTACTAAAAATGCAAAATAGCCGGCCTGGTGACGCATGCTTGTAATCACAGCTACTTGGGAGGCTGAGGCAGGAGAATCGTTTGAACCCAGCTGGCGGAGGTTGCAGTCAGCAAAGATCATGCTATTGCACTCCCGCCTGGGCAACAAGAGCAAAACTCTGTATCAAAGAAAAAAAAAGTATTAGCACTTTTAAATAGCGTGTATACATTTCAGCAAGGGTCTTCCAGCAATCAAACAATAAACCCCAAACTAAATCCCTAATGCTGGGATTTTAAGAGCTATGTCTCATGGGGGTGAAACACTATGATCTGGGCCTGGGACTTTCCAGGTGGGCTGCAAAGTATCACCTGGGCATATAGTAACACTTACTTCAATTTGCCGAATGCTTCTCTGCTGGGGAGTTTATGTATTTTATCTCTTTCAATCCTCCTGATTACCCACAAGGGCATGATTATCCCATTTTACAGCAGAGGAAACGATGTAAGCCCGAGTGGCGGTGAGCAGCAGAGCCGACATTCACACCCAGGTCTTCCTGGCTCTGAAGCTTGTGCTCCTGGGTGTGCTGCCTGGCCCCGCAAGCAGCCTTTCAGGAGTGAGCTCCGTCAGAGGTCTGGGCACTTTCTTTCTTTCCATTTATGTCTATGCCACACTCCCTAACAAACTATGCTATAAACCTCTGCAGGGGACTGAAGCTTATTCACTGGTTCCTATAGCATCTGTGTTGCTCATAGGTGCACAATGCATGTGTGATGCATTACCGGATGGCTGCTTAGACATGTGGCTGCTTGTTTGTTGCAGACATGTACTTCCAGCATTCAAATGAAATATTTCTGCCATGCCACAGATGCTTGCCAGCAGGTTAGGAACACCTTTCCTATGGCAGATAGCAATGGGCATCTGTGCAGTCTAATTGCAGTAGGCAAAGTTAGCCATACCAGATACAATTTTAAACTTATCTTTAGGCCAATTTTTTCCCTAATGTCCTAACCTAATGTCTCTCCAGTCCTGGATCTCTAGGCCCAGGCCACTGGGTTAACTTGCCTTAGCCAGAGATCTTTATTTTGTGAGTGACAAAACCCGATCTCAAACAAGCTTGCATAAACTGGAGAGCTATTGGCTTTCACAACTGGGAATGACTTGGGAGGCTTGGAGAACTGAAGGAAGAGTTCCTGAGCCCAGGGACCTGGGAATGGAATGAGGGACCCTACCTGGCAGGACCTTCTCTCCTCTCTACTTGCCAGGTTTTATTTTGTAGACAGGTGACTACATAAGGCAGGAAAGATAGTCATCTGCAACCCAGAACCTGCCTCCTTGTATCTTATGATCCCAGAGGAAAGGAGAACAACTCTCCTCCCACTTTGATTTGGGAAATTTGGGGGAAAGGCTCCAGTTGGCCTGATTTATGTTGGATGCCCACCTCTTGGACCAGTTCATTCACTGTCAATCATTCAACAAATATGAGCAAAACATGATACTGGGCCTAGCCCCATGGAGTTCATAATCACTGGGGAGACAAACATAAATCAATTAGCCAGCAAGTGTGAAACTGCACTGTGACGAGTGCTTTGCAAAGGAGATAGGTGGTACTTGGAGAGTGTACATGGAGGATTTGACCTTGGAGGTTGGGAAAAGCTTCCCTAAGGAAATGATGCTTGCACTAAGACAAAAAGGATAAGTTACCTAGGTGGAGGGTTAGGGAAAGGGCATTTTGGATGGAAGAACCGCTATGCACAAAGCACCATGTTAGTTAATACCAGAAACTGGGGCTGCAAGAATGTCTAGTAGCTAAAACAGCAGAGAGCAGGACAAGGTGGGGCAGGAGAAGTGGGGGGAGTAGTCCATGGGGCTTGTGGGCCACATTAAGGAATTTTGTCTTTATCCTAAGGCCATAGGAAGCCAAGACCAAAATTGGGGGTGGGTAAGGTGTCACAATCATATTTGTCCTTTGAAAGAATGACTCTATGGCAGGTCGCAGTGGCTAACACCTGTAATCCGAACACTTTGGGAGGCCAAGGCAGGTGGATCACCTGAGGTCAGGGGTTTGAGACCAGCCTGACCAATATGATGAAACCCCGTCTCTACTAAAAATACAAAAATTAGCCAGACCTGGTGGTGGGCACCTGTAATCCCAGCTACTCAGGAGGCTGAGACAGGGGAATTGCTTGAACCTGGGAGGCGGAGGTTGCAGTGAGCCAAGATTGCACCATTGTATTCCAGCCTGGGCAACAAGAGCAAAACCCCATCTGAAAAAAATAAAAGACTCCAGCTGCAGTAGGCTGCATGGCGGTGGCCCGGAGCGAATGTGAAAGTATCAGTTAGGAGGACACTAACTAAGAAGTTAGGTAATAACAGCTGGCACTTGGGTGATTGACGATATGGACAGGAAAGAGATCCAGGAGGCAAAATTGGCAGATCTGGGAGCTTGGATATGGCAGGTAAGGGACAGGATGTTGTCAAGGATGACCTCCAGCTTTCTAGCTTACTCAACAATGTCCAAAGGGATGCAGGACTAAGTTTGGCCTGTCTGGGTCCCATTCTCACCCCTACAGACAGGATCAAGTACTGTGGCTCATTAAAATTACCGGATGCATGTAGAGATTGGGAGAGATTTTCTGAAGAGAAGTGGTACTGTTACCAGGAAAAGAGGGATGGGAAAACCACAGCCACTGCAGGGAAAACATAGAGTGGCCAGTCTCTGGCCACCCTGAGATACTTAGCAGTAAGTGCTACATTTATATTTGCCATTAAACATCAGTTTGCATATGCCACAGGGCAAGACACCAAGGGTCACGTTGCAGCTGCTTCAGGAGTCCCCTGGGGGAGGTTTCCTACTGTCAAATTCACTGTCATAAGCACTCACCAGTAGGGGCACTGTTACTCTTCTCAGCCACTTCCCTGGCCCCTGAGGTGGCCAACCAGGTGGCATCTTGGCCCCAGCTTGAGTCGGAGGTTAAAAGGACAGAGGGATTATTTCCAACAGTTTCAGCCAGCCTTGGAAGTGGCAGAATGAGTTACAGTCATACTGCACAGGAACATTTAGTCCTAGTTTTGCATAAAGACCCACAATACACTCATGCACTCTTTGGCATTCTTTAAATCTTTCCCCATTGTGACGTGGAGTCATGGATCTTAAGAAGAAAAAATGGTCTTTGTTCATCTTAGGTATTTCTTTCAGTGGTACCTAGAGGCCACTGGCAAATATGTCCAAATTATAAACCAAAATGATAAGCCAGGGAGGAAGTTAAAATAATAAGAACTGGTCTTTCAAGGTCCCCTAAGGTATTCAGCCAAACCGGTTGTATTAATGACAAAGTAAAAGAAGCCAAACTGCCCAGGATGTTTGTCTAAGAAAATGATAGGCCACTTTTCACGTATCGAGTGACGGATGCAGACTTGCGAAGGTTTGCTAAGTTCTTGTAAACGGGCAGGGGTGGCTGCAGGTTTCGTCATGGAGAGGATGTATGCAAAGTCAAATGCTCTATCTAGCAGGTCAATTTGTTTCCTTGCTTGTTTGTTTTTTTCTAAAATACTGTTTTAAAAAAATCTGTTGGAAATAGTTTGAGCAGTCAAGAAAAACAAAAGCAAACTCAGGGAAAGAAAATATACTGTCTACACGACACCAAAACAGGAAAGTCCTGGGTATCTGTCACAAAGGTGTAGAATGGCAAATGGAGCTGGCTTCAATCTCCTCCAAAATGGTGGAAATACTGGGCTTTTTACTTAATACGTTAGTACTAAGTAAATCGATGGCACCTCCAAGTTGGTGGTTTCTGTACTTCCTGTGGAACAGGTTTCTGGGCCTGAGCCCACCATCAGGGTTGGCAGCCACCCCCGGGGTGGTGCTATCTTTGCTGTGGTATCTCTGCTTAGTAATAAGAACTAAGGTGTATGGTAGCTCACTGTGGGCCAGGTGCTCCACGAGCTTTGCATAATAGTTATTTCCATCAAATCTTCACAACAACCTGTGAGGTAACCCTATATCTATCTCATTTTTTTTTAAGATGGAGTCTCACTCTGTCACCAGGCTGGAATGCAGGGGCACAATCTCGGTTCACTACAACCTCCTCCTCCTGGGTTCAAGCGATTCTCCTGCCTCCCGAGTAGCTGGGACTACAGGTGCACACCACCACGCCCAGCTAATTTTTGTATTTTTAGTAGAGAGGGGATTTCACCATTTTGGCCAGGATAGTCTCGATCTCTTGATCTCGTGATCCACCTGCTTCAGCCTCTCAAAGTGCTGGGATTACCGGCATGAGCCACTGTGCCTGGCTTTTTTTTTTTTTTTTTTTTTTTAATTTTGTTTAACTAGAGATGGGATCTCCTTATGTTGCCCAGGCTGGCCTCAAACTCCTGAGCTCAAGCCATCATCCCCCCTCGGTCTCCCAAAGCACTGGGATTACAGGCATGAGCCACTGCACGCAGCCTCATCCCCATTTTAACACAAGTACACTGAGCCCTAGCAAACAGCTATAACTTACTGAAAACCCCACAGCTGATAAGTGGTGGCACTGGGATTTGAACCTGAGCAGTCTGTTTCCAGAGTCTGACGGCTGAGCTACTGTGTGAAACGGTGCCTTCCAAACATTCTTTTCTACCTTACTGCTCCTTGAATTCTGGCCCTGGCTCCAGTTTCGGGCCAAGCAGAAGATAGGATTGGTAGGCATGATGGCAACAGGGTCTATATGAAAGTGAGTATTTGGGGCTGGGCATAAGGGCTGACATCTGTAATCTCAGCATTTTTGGGAGGCTGAGGTGAAAGGATCATTTGAGGCCAGTAGTTCAAGACCAGACTGGGCAACACAGCAAGCTGCCATCTTTAAAAAATAAAAAAAAAAGTAGCCAGGCATGGTGGCGTGTACCTGTAGTCTCAGCTACTTGGGAGGCTGAGGTGGGAGGATCTCTGGAGCCTGGGAGTTCTAGTGTGCAGTAAGCCATGATTGCACCACTGCACTCACGGAAAGAAGGAAAGAGAGAAAGAAAGAGGACAGGTGTGGTGGCTCACGCCTGTAATCCTAGCAGTCTGGGAGGCTGAGGGGGGCAGATCACATGAGGTTAGGAGATCAAGACCAGCCTGGCCATTATGGTGAAACCCCATCTTTACTGAAAATACAAATTAGCTGAGCTTGGTGGCACATGCCTGTAGTCCCAGATTCTTGGGATGCATGAGTCCCAGCTTCTTGAGGCACAAGAATTGCTTGAACCCGGGAGGTGGGGGTTGCAGTGAGCAGAGATCGTGATGCTCAGAGAGTGCACTGCACTCCAGCCTGGGTGACACAGCAAGACTCTGTCTCAAGAAAAAAAAAAAAAAAGGAAAAAGAAAGAGTGCTCACGTTGGCAGCATATGTACTAAAATTGGAATGATACAGAGATTAGCATGGCTCCTATGCAAGGATGACACAAATTACAAAGCATTCCATATAAAAAAAGAGAAAGAAAAAGAAAGAAAGAAAGAAAGAAAGAAAGAAAGAAAGAAAGAAAGAAAGAAGAAAGAAAGAAAGAGAAAGAAAGAAAGAAAAGAAAAAAGAAAAGACAGAAGGAAAAAAAGAAAAGAAAGAGAATGAGAGAGAGAGAAAGAAAAAGACGGGGTTGAGGTAGGGGTTTTACATTGGTCCTTCAAGTATGGGCTGGCCGTAGTGACTTCCCTGCTGTCCACGTAAGGGTGATTGGTTGTTGTGCCCAGTGTTGGCTGCTGCTACCAACAATTTCCCAGTATGCTGAGAGGACACACAGGCTGCTACCAAGTAAGACCAGAGGAGCAGAGACTCTTATACCCCACCCAATAGCCAGCATCTCTTTTTTTTCCTTAGAAACAGAACATTAAGGCCAGGAGTGGTGGCTCATGCCTATAATCCCAGAACTTCGGGAAGCTGAGATGGGTGGATCACCTGAGATCAGGAATTCGAGATCAGCCTGACCAACATGGTGAAACCCCACCTTTACTAAAAATACAAAACTATCAGGGTGTGGTGGTGAATGCCTGGTAATCCCAGCTACTTGGGAGGCTTAGGCAGGAGAATTGCTTGAACCCAGGAGGTGGAAGTTGCAGTGAGCCGAGATCACGCCACTGCACTCCAGCCTGGGGCGACAAGAGCAAAACTCCATCTCAAAAAAAAAAAAAAAAAATAGAACATTAATTTTATTTAGCTGGGCAATGGCCCCCAACTAAAACACTAGATTTCCCTGTCTCCTTTGCATGCAGGCATGTGACTAAGCTCTAAACAATGAGACATTAGCAGAAGTGTTCTGAGAGACTTCTGGGATTAAAGGGACCTAACTCAACGGGAGGTGAATTCTTTTGCTCCCCTCCTCCTTCCTGATGGCTGAAATGAAACGTGATGGCTAACACGCAACATGATGACTGACACTCAAATAGCTGGATTGGACAGTAGAGTCTACTCTGTAGGTGAGCAGTGCTTCCAAAGCTTTAAAGTGCATGTGAATCCCCTAGGGATCTTGTTAACACTGCAGACAGATTCAGTGGGTGTTGGATATGTTTCCTATATTCCCTAGTTCTGTTCATAAAGGCAGCCTAGGTGCAGTGACCGCCCTAACATATAGGAGCACACCTGACACCCAGATCTTGGCTTCTAAATGCCACATTGCACAAAAAGAAACCAGGGCTTCTTGGAAAAATGGCTAATCGCAAGGCAGGAGCAGGCAAGGTATAAGAAAAGACTGGCACATCTTGTGCCATAAAGCCAGGAAGTAGGCCGGGCACGGTGGCTCATGCCTGTAATCCCAACACTTTGGGAGGCTGAGGTGGGCGCAAGGTCAGGAGTTCGAGACCAGCATGGCCAACAAGGTGAAACCCCGTCTCCACTAAAGCTACAAAAATTAGCCGGGCATGGTGGCACGCACCTGTAATCCCAGCTGTTCAGGAGACTGAGGCAGGAGAATTGCTTGAACCCGGGTGGCAGAGGTTGCAATGAGCCGAGACTGTGCATCAGCCTGGGCAACAGAGTGAGACTCCATCTCAAAAAAAAAAAAAAAAAAAAGCCAGGAAGTACTAAAAAAAAAAATGGGGATGGGCCAGGTGCAGTGGCTCTGGCCTATAATCCCAGCACTTTGGGAGGGTGAGGCAGGCAGATCATGAGGTCAGGAGTTTGAGACCAGCCTGGCCAATATGGTGAAACCCCATCTCTACTAAAAATATTAAAAATTACCTGGGTGTGGTGGCGCACACCTGTAGTCCCAGCTACTTGGGAGGCCAAGGCAGGAGAATCACTTGAACCTGGGAGGCAGAGGTTGCAGTGAGCCGAGATCACACCACTGCACTCCAGCCTGGGTGACAGAGTGAGACTCTGTCTCAAAAAATAAATAAATAAATTAATTAATTAATTAAAATAAAAAACAATAGGGACATGTCAAAAGGTCAAAGAAGCCAACTTGAAGGAGCTGCCACGAGTCACATCAGGGACAACCTGAGCACTAAAATTAACAATGATAGTCATCGTTTCCTACTGGGGAGCCAAAGAAAGCAGAAAAAAAAATTTAAATAATGATAGTAACAGATTATAACTCATCGACTAAAATGAGAAACCATAAACTCATACAGATGTAAATAAATCAATGAACAAATGGAATGTTTGATGGGCAAGCAAACATTTACATAGTTTCAAAATATCTCCCTACAACATAGTAATTATAAAGAGAAAAATAGCAAATGTGTGGCAGATAACAACTTAATCAAATGCTCAAAATGAACGCCGTTGGTAATGAGATAAAATAGAATCACAGGCCACCAGACAGGATGTAATGAGAAGAATGTAATGTCAGTTCTGTGATATTTCCACCAAAATGTATCATTTCAATCTAACAATAAAGAGGTATCGGACAAACCCAGACTGAAAGATATTCTGTTGAATAACTGGTCTATAATGTTCCAAAGTGTCAAGGTCATGAAAATCAAGGATAGACTGAAGAACTGCTCCAAAGTGAATGAGCAATTCTTATGTTTTAGGCATGACAATGAAATGTAACTCCCGATTTTGAACTAGATCCTTTTGCTATGGAGGACATTATTGAAGCAATCAAGGAACTTGAGTGGGGCATGAGGATTCGACGGTGCTATCGTTTGCATGGCAGTGTCATGGTTATGGAGGAGAACATCCTTGTTTCTAGGAAATAAATATGTGTTTGGGTACGATGCATTAGGTTAGCAACTCTCAAATGGTTTAGAAAATAATTTTTTGTACTGTGCTTCCACCTTTTCTGTAGCCTTTGTCATTGTTTCAAATTAAAAAATTAAATTCCATTTATAAAAAAAAAAGCTTAGCACAAAAGCAAGACATTTTGATTCTGCTACTCTGCTGTAGGGGATTTGGAGGCTTGGACGTGGATATGATTGTTTTGATTTGTTTAAAAATGTAAAATCATTCTTTAGCTGCAATGGACTTAAGTTTCACTTCAGACCTAACTCCCCATCTCACCCCCCAGCCCCCTCAATTATGAAGGACATTTACTTTCTGCTGAATTCTCAGTTAGTTTTTAAGAGGAGCTGTTATTTTTAAAATAAGAGCAAGAACAAAACAATGAAGACACCTTTAAAAAATATGCTGTAACTGGGTGAGCCTCTAAGGTGGTGCTGTTTGGTGCCTCTTCATACCTCACCTCCAAACAATTAAAAATATTATCTTAAATGGCTAAAATTTAAAATATTAATATACTTAATAATATAATATATTATAGTATAATTAAGTATAATAGTTAAGTATGATATATAAATATAGTATAATTAAGTATAATAAAATATACTTGAAATATTAAGTATAACATGACCAGGGGCAGTGGCTCACGCTTGTAATCCCAGCATTCTGGGAGGCTGGGGTGGGTGGATCACTGGAGGCCAGGAGTTCGAGACCAGCCTGACCAATATAGTGAAACCCCCTCTCTACTAAAAATACAAAACTTAGCTAGGTGCGGTAGCCCGCACCTGTAATCACAGCTACAGAGGAAGCTGAAGCAGGAGAATCGCTTGAACTTGGGAGGTGGAAGTTGCAGTGAGCCAAGATCACGCTACTGCACTCCAGTCTAGGCAACAGAATGAGACTTCATCTCAAAAAAAAAAAAAAAATACACTGGACTTTATCCAAATTAAAACCTTATGCTCATCAAAAGATGCCATGAAGAGAATGAATAGACAAGTTGTCTATTAGACATACAGAATGGGAGAGTATATTCAAGACAGATGTATATGACAAAAACTTGTATCCAGAACATATAAAGACATTCTACATCTCAGCAATGAGGAAACAAAAACCCAATTAAAAATAATTGGGCAAAAGTCTTGAACAGACACTTCATAAGAGATATGAATGGCCAATATGCAAGAAAAAAAGTGCCCAGAATCCCTAGTCATCAGTAACAGGAACCTTTAAATTAAAAGAGGCTTAAGAGATATGTTGGCCAACACAAATAACTAGAACTTATTTAAATCCTAATTCAGACAAACAACATGTAAAAAAATTATAAAACAAGTGGAGATGTATGAACAACCACTGGATATTTTATATTAAGGTATTCTTGGCCGGGCGCAGTGGCTCACGCCTGTAATCCCAGCACTTTGGAAGGCTGAGGCAGGCGGATCACTTGAGGTCAGGAGTTTGAGACCATCGTGGCCAACATGGTGAAACCCTGTCTCTACTAAAAATACAAAAATTAGCTGGCCGTGGCGGCACACGCCTGTAGTCTCAGCTTATCGAGGGGCAGAGGCAGGAGAATCGCTCGAACTCAGGAGGTGGAGGTTGCAGTGAGCTGAGATCCTGCCACTGCACTCCAGCCTGGGCAACAGAGTGAGACTCTGTCTCAAAAAAGAAAAAAGGAGAGAGAGAGAGAGAAAGGAATTCTTACTCATTTAACTGGGATAATGGTATTGTGGCAATAATTTTAAAAGTCTTTATCTTTTATACATACTTTGAAATAGTTACAGATAAAATGACATGAGGTTTGAAATTTGCTTCAGAATAATCCAGGGACATGTGAATTGGGGGAATGTAAATGAAAGAAAATGAACCAAATGTTGAGAAAGCGGGTGATAGGAACATTGGCTTTACTACATTACTTTCTATACTTTTCTACACATTTGCAAGTTTCCAAAATAAAAAGAGAAAAGGGCAAAACAACAAAAAAAATTGAGAGGAGAAGGGAGAGAGGAAACAGAAGGGAAAATAGAATAAGATCAAGTGTTAGATTGTTAGATAGTTGATACCATTAAAAAATTGACAGACCAGATAATAAAAGGTTTAGTTAAAAAAAAAAAAAAAAAAAGGCCACACCTATAATCCCAGCACTTTTGGAGGCCAAGGCAGGGTTATCACGAGGTCAGGAGTTCAAGACGAGCCTGGCCAACATGGTGAAACCCCATCTCTACTAAAAATACAAAAATTAGCCAGGCGTGGTGGCACATGCCTGTAATCCCAGCTACTCAAGAGGCTGAGGCAGGAGAATTGCTTGAACCCAGGAGGCGGAGGTTGCAGTGAGCAGAGATCGTACCATTGCACTCTAGTCTGGGTGACAGAGCAAGACTCCGTCTCGGGAAAAAACAAAAAAAAACAAACAAAAAAACAGGTGGGCTTGGTAGTTCATGCTTGTAATCCTGGCACTTTGGGAGATTGAGGCAGGAGAGTTGCCTGAGCCCCAGAGTTCAAGACCAGTCTGGGCAACATAGTGAGACCTCATCTCTTCAAAAAATAAAAAATAAATTAATCAA
Organism: Hylobates moloch; assembly: GCF_009828535.3. Taxonomy (NCBI): domain Eukaryota; kingdom Metazoa; phylum Chordata; class Mammalia; order Primates; family Hylobatidae; genus Hylobates; species Hylobates moloch. The sequence goes on from NW_026652284.1 coordinate 81,048,294, forward strand.
GCATGGTGATGAGTGGTTGTCTCGGCTACTTGGGAGGCTGAAGTGGGAGGATCACTTGAGCCTGGGAATTTGAGACTGAAGTGAGCAGCAATCACGCCACTGCACTCTAGCCCAGGCAACAGAGTGAGACCCCATCTCAAAAAAAAAGTAACATAATTAGAACAAAAATGCAATCTTTCCTAAATACCAAAAGATGTACTACATAAAGAAAAACATAACATTACATATCTAGCAATAAGGTATTAAATGTGTCAAAGGACATGTTTAATGCTAAAAGACACAATTCATAATGGCTATGCATACATGAACATACATACACATATATTTTTATTCAAAATATATACATCAGTACGTATATTTATATGTATGTATCTTCTATATAAATTACACGTGTGTGTGTGTAGGTATATGGAGATATATATCTCCATCCTAAAGCTGGCATCTTACATAACAGTGAAGTACTAGAGACTTTTCGACTAAGGTCAGAAACAAGACAAAGATTCCTACTGTCTCCACTACGTTTTGTTTTTTTTTTTTTTTTTTTTTTGAGATGGAGTCTGGCTCTGTTGCCCAGGCTGAGTGCAGTGGCGGGGTCTTGGCTCACTGCAACTTCCACCTCCCGGGTTCAAGCAATCCTCCCATCTCAGCCTCCCAAGTAGCTGAGATTACAGGTGCCTGCCACCACTCCCAGCTAATTTTTGTATTTTTAGTAGAGACGGGGTTTCACCATGTTGGTCAGGCTGGTCTCAAACTCCTGACCTCAGGTGATCCGCTGGTCTAGGCCTCCCAAAGTGCTACGATTACAGGTGTGAGCCACCACACCCGGCTCACTAGTATTTACACAACAGGTATTTGACCAATACAATTAGACAAAGCAAAGGCATAAAAATTAAAAGAAAAGAAAAAGTGAAACTATCTCTATTTGTACATGACATGACAGCACAAATCAGACCCTGGGAAAAAATGATAAAATAAACTCAATTTTTAAAAAATCAATGTAGCAGTATATAAAAACTAACATACAAAAATCAACACAAGTAATTTTTTTTCATATACACAAGTAATAACCAGTTGGGATATATAATGGTGGAAGAAAAAAACCCCATTTGCAAAAGCAACAAAAAGCTAAAATAGGAATAAAACTTAACAAGAATTGTTCAAAACCTATATGAATGAAACTATGAAACACTCTTGAAATACCTGAAAGTGAACTTGAGCAAAAAGAAAGACTTCTGTTCTTGGCTAGGATATCTCAGCTTCATTAAGATTTCAATTCTAGGCTGGGTGCGGTGGCTCATGCCTGTAATCCCAGCACTTTGAGAAGGAGGACAAGGTGGGCGGATCACTTGAGATCAGGAGTTCAAGACCAGCCTGGCTAACATGGTGAAACTCTGTCTCTACTAAAAATACAAAACTTAGTTGGGCATGGTGGCCCACACGCCTGTAGTCCCAGCTACTTGGGAGGCTGAGGCATGAGAATCGCTTGAACCTGGGAGGCGGAGGGCTGCAGTGAGCAGAGATCACACCACTGCACTCCAGCCTGGGCGACAGAGTGAGGCTCTGTCTCAAAAAGAAAGAAAAAGATTTCAATTCTAAGTCCATATATAAATTTAATGTGATCCGAATATAATTCTCAAAAAGTTTTTTTTCTGGAGATAGACAATTGAAATGATCATATAGAAAAATAAATATGCGAGGATAGCTAGGAAAAGTAAGAAGGAAGGGCTCTGAGGACATACCAGTCCTGGAAGACATTAAACCACATTACAAAGCTGGTATGATAAAGAATATGGTTGTGGAGCATGAATAGACAGACTAACGGAACAGAGTAGAAAGCCCAGAAATAGACACAACTACAAATAGAAATTTAGTGTATGATAAAGGTGGTACCACAAGTTACCAGGGAAAAGGTGGGTTTTTAAATAAATGATATTAAAACACCCGAACATGCCAAATCTGTCTGGCTTAGGGAGAAAAAGAGAAAGAAAAACAAACAAAAAACTGGACAGCCATTTGGGAAAAGATAAAATTAGATCCATTCTTCACACGATCTTTTCACACAAGCATAAACTCCAAATAGATCAAAGATCTAAATGTAAAAAACGAAACTAAAAATAGCGGAAGAAAACGTGGGCAAATTTCTCCGTAAAATGGGTGTAGGAAAAGTCTTTCTCATTATGACTCAAAATCTAAATGAAATAAAAGATTGACAAATTTGAATACATAAAAAAACTTTTGCATGACAAAAAAAATCACTGTAAATAAAGTTAAAAGACAAAATACAAATTGGGAGAAAGTATTCCCGACATATATCACATACAAATGGTTACTATCCCTAATACAACACATAAAACTGTCTTTAAAATTTAGGAGGACAAAAAGTCCAAAAACCCAACAGAAAAATGGCCAAAAGGCATGAACAGACAATTCAAAAAGATATAAAAGTGGTCTACATATATATATGTGTGGGTCACACCTGTGGTCTCAGCTACTTGGGAGGCTGAGGTGGGAGGATGGCTTGAACCCAGGATATTAATGTTAAGGCTGCAGTGAGCCGTGTTTGCCCCACTGCACTCCAGCCTGCATGACAAAGAGGGACCCTGTCTCAAAAAAAGAAAAAGAAAAAAAAAGCATATATATATACACACACACACACACACACACACACACACACACATAAATGTTTAACTTTACTCATGGTAAGACAAATGCAGATTAAAATTACACTGGGCCAGGCACAGTGGCTCACGCTTGTAATCCTAGCACTTGGGAGGCTGAGGTAGGTGGATTGTTTAAGCCCAGGAGTTTGAGACCAGTGTGGACAACATGGCGAGACTCCCATCTCAACAAAATTAAAAAAAATTAGCCAAGCGTGGTAGCATACACCTGTGGTCCCAGCTACTCCAGAGGCTGAGGTGGGAGGATGGCTTGAGCCCAGGAGGTCGAGGCTGCAGTGAGCTGTAATCACACTACTGCACTCCAGCCTGACTGACTGAGTGAGACACTGTCTCAAATAAATAAATAAGTAAAAATAAATAAATAATAAAATTAGGCCAGGTACAGTGGCTCATACCTGGAATCCCAGTGCTTTGGGAGGCTGAGGCAGGAGGATCCCTTGAGCCCAGTAGTTTGAGACCACCCTGAGCAACATGGTGAAACCCTGTCTCTACAAAAAAAAAAAATTAAAAATTAGCCAGGCATGGTGGCACACACCTATGGTGTCAGCTACTTGGGAGGCTGAGGTGGGAGAATTAGCTTGAACCCAGGAGACAGAGGCTGCAGTGAGCCTAGATTGCACCATTGCACTCCAGCCTGAGTGACAGAGCGAGACTCCATCTCAAAAAAGAAAAAAAAAAAAAATTGGAGGTTGAATTGGGACTTACCAGTGTGAACTTTTATAACTCTTATATTTCCTAACTCTGAAAGGGCTTCGAAGCAATGTCAAATCAGTTGCAATGAGCACACCTAAAGCCTTATCTTGGTTTTTACTCCTTAGAGGAATGTCTGGTCCCAGGGCTGGAGTAAGGAAAGTTCAAAATAAACCTCGAACATCTTGTGAAGCCAAGAAGTGAGAAAGTGTTCAAAACATGATGGGAGATTGTTAAATGCACACAAGACCCAATTTGAACGGGTTCCCACTGGCCAAATGTGAGAAAATGTGAGCATCAAACTAAGAATATAATGGATTATAACCCTGGTTATAAAACAGGAATTCTTTTTTTTTTTTTTTTTTTTTTTTTTTGAGACGGAGTCTTGCTCTGTGCCCCAGGCTGGAGTGCAGTGGCGCGATCTTGGCTCACTGCAAGCTCCGCCTCCCGGGTACCTCCGAGTAGTGGGATACAGGCCCCCAAACACCGGTAATTTTTGTTTTTTAGTAGAGAGGGTTTCACCGTTAGCCAGGATGGTCTCGCCCAAAGTGCTGGGATTACAGGCTTGAGCCACCGCGCCCGGCAAAACAGGAATTCTTTAGGTCACACTGATAAACAATCAATCAATAAGTGTGGGAGGTGCCCTTCCTTATACCAACTGATACATGTAAAGGGAGTTGTGATACTGGAAAATCACCATTCTCAACCATCCTTGTAAAGGTTGGTCCAAGCAAGAATAATTAATGAATGCTAAATCTAGGGGGAAAGTTTGGTGAGGAACAGAATATTTATACAGTTTCAAAGTGTCTCTCCACAGACTGCTAATTAGTTACAAAAGGTAAAACAGTAACTCTACAGTGGAGAAAACAGACATCTTGATCAAATGATCACCAATGAGGAACAGAGGAACCAAGTGTGGCTCTGGATGTGATACACTGGAAAAAATACATTATTTGGGTTGGGAATAAGTTAGCTGAAATCTAATCATAAGGAAATGTATAACAAACTCGAACAACATTTGTAAAATAAGGATCGATATAATGAAAGCTAATAAAAGGCTGAGGAACAGTTGCAGACTAAAGAAAACAAAAAACAACAACAACAAAATGCAAAACATGATCCTGGACTGGAGGGAAAAAAATTTCATGAACATTATCACAGCAACTGAAAAAGTTGAGGTACAAGACTTATGATTTTCTCAATGTTAAATTCCTGAATGTAATAACTGATTTATAGCTATATAAGAGAATATCTTTGTTCTCAGGAAATACACAAATATGACGACGGGGCCAGGCTCAGTGGCTCACGCCTGCAATCTCAACACTTTGGGAGGCCGAAGTGGGAGAATTGCTTGAGCCCAGGAGTTCAAGACCAGCCTGGACAATGTAGCAAGACCTCCATCTCTAAATATCTATCTATCTATCTATCTATCTATCTATATAATTTTTAAAGATAATAAAAGGTAAAAGGAAATGATATATGCAACCTATTCTAAAATGGTTCAGAAAATATATATATATGAAGGGAATAAAAAAAGTATATGTGGCAAAATGTTAAACATTGGTAAATTTGGGTAAAGGATATATAAAAATTGAATATTATTCTTGCAATTTTAAGTTTGAACTATTTCAATGAAAAGTAAAAAACAAAAGTATGCCATGTCTCAAGTAATCAGTTTCTAATTTCAGAAATTCATAACCTGAAGAAAAATGGTATCTCATGTTTGAACCATTCATTCAAGTATTTACTGAATTCACTCAACAAGTATTTACTGAATGTGCCAAGCAGTAAAGCGAGACAGAATACCCCAGTCATGCCCCTACTCTTAAGTGCTGTTACAGAGATAGGCCTGGCTCTATGTGTTTTTTCCATTTTGCTGGAGTCACCTCATCTAGGATCCAAATATCGGGGGTGGGTATCAATGCAAATCCCTGAATCATTGTCATCGTTTTTATCATTGTAGTCGTCATTATCCTTGTAGTCTCTTTCTTCTTTAAATAGCAAAACCCCTTCCTAACACTTGAGAAAAGGTGAATTAAGAGAAACGAAGTTATATGTAGCTTTGTTCTAAAGTCACGAAGTAGTAGCAATAGCATCCATTTCAAGACATTTCATTTTATGAGGACAGTAATTGTTCACATTTTAAGACTTGCTCTGATTTTGCAGAGCTTTTGAAGACATCTTCCCCTTGTTTAGGAATCAATATGAAAACATTGATTGTCCTGCAATTATCAATGTTACATTGTCTCTGGAGTTTTTGGCCTTGTTTCAATGCAATAAATCAAGTTGTAGATTGCTGGTGCCCGTAGCAGAGCAATTATCACTGCAGCACAGAATATCCAGCTTGCTGCCTTATTGTGATTCAGAGACCTAGTCACAAGCTTGCTTTTTGTCTAACAGCCAAGAACTAAAAACCCAAGTTTCCATCAACAGAAGGAACAAATTGTGGTATATTCATACATGGAGTACTATGCTGCCACATAGGAGCTAACTACTGCTACATATAATACGGAGAAATCTCAGACATGATGTTGAACAAAAGCAGACAAGCACAAGTCAATATGCGTGCATTTATTTATATGAAATTCAAAACAGCTACCACAAATATAGGACATATGAAGAATGTATACCTTTGGGGAAGGGGGCAAATTATTAACTGAGTAGGGGCCCAAGGGAGCCCTCTGAGGTACTGGAAATGTTCTGTATTTTTATATGAGTGATTACAGGGTATAAACATTGGTCAGGGCCAGGCTCATGCCTGTAATCCTAGCACTTCGGGAGGCCGAGGTGGGCAGATCACCTGAGGTCAGGAGTTTTGAGACCAGCCTGACCAACATGGCGAAACCCGATTTCTACTAAAAATACAAAAAATTAGCTGGGTGTGGTGGCGGGCGCCTGTCATCCCAGCTCCTTGGAGGCTGAGGCAGGAGAATTGCTTGAACCCGGGAGGCAGAGGTTGCAGTGAGCCGAGATTGCGCCATTGCACTCCAGACTGGGTGACAGAGCGAGACTCCATCTCAAAAAATAAAATACAATAGGCTGGGCGTGGTGGCTCATGCCTGTAATCCCAGCACTTTGGGAGGCTGAGGCGGGCAGATCACTTGAGGTCAGGAGTTCGAGACCAGCCTGCCCAACGTGGCAAAACCCCTTCTCTACTAAAAATACAAAAAATTAGCCAGGCGTGGTGGTGGGCGCCTGTAATCCCAGCTACTCAGGAGGCTGAAGCAGGAGAATCGCTTGAACCCAGGAGGTGGAGGTTGTAGTGAACCGAAATCCCGTCACTGTACACCAGCCTGGCGACAAGAGTGAAACTCCGTCACAAAAAAAAAATTAAAAATAAACATTGGTCAAAAATCATAAAGCTGTATCAACTGTATATAAATAATTCAAAATATCATGCATAAAATCTAGGTGTAGTAAAAACAAAGAATAATTTTTTTAAAACCCAAAGCAAGGCAAAGGGTGATGTTCCCAACCTGCCATGTATCAAAGATGTGATTAGAAGGAACGTCTTCAAGGGGAGCTTATTTATGGTATGCTAGATGTCTTCTGGCTCCATTCACACACAATAAATAACACCACCTCTCCAAGTCCACTGGTTTGTTTCTTCAAGGAAAGAGCTGGAACAGGATCAATGTTTACACTCACATGGCACAAAACATCTATGTCATCTCCATCTGAGATCAGATGAAAGCTAAGTTTAAACGACAGTAGTTATTATTCATTAATATAATTGGTAAAGAAAATATCAAACATTCTCATCTGCATAAATAGCAAGACAAAAGCAAAATTAAACAAGTTAATAGCACAGACGCTGAAGTCAGAGAGCCAGGAGTTCTAGATGGGCTTTGCTACTTAACTGGCAGTGTGTGTTGCTTATCTGAAAGAAAACATTCCCAATTTGTTGGAAAGTTCTTTAGCAGTAGTAATCGGTGTTTTATCCAACATATTTCTTAATAACTGTTGAGAAAAGGTTGAGATATCTTCCTAATTGGCACAGAAGTGCAATACAAGGCCAGAACATTAATTTCACGTTTTATTAAAAATTCATGGTAATTAAAAGGTTTTCGTTAAGTCTATTTATCAATTCTAAGAGAACCTAGAACAGGAATATGAACAAGCTCAGCAAAATGATCACAAGGCCACTAAAAGAATGTCTGATATTCCCCAGGCAGTCGAAGATGCTCAAAGGAAGAGAAGTATCCTGATTTAGAATTTTATACCCAGCACGGTTAAAGATCTCCTTTTTCTTCTATGTTTTTTAACTTTCTTTTTTCTTCTCTTTCAAGACAACTCGTCACTAGGATTCCTTTTCTTCTAAACAATGACTTTCTCATTCCTTTTGGCTGCCTTAAAATGTGACAATAAAAAAGCATCTTTGCACATTAGGAAGCCGAGGCAGGCAGATCACTTGAGGTCAGGTGTTCGAGATTCACCTGAGCAACATGGTGAAACCCCATCTCTACTAAAAATACAAAAATTAGCTAGGCATGGTGACATGCGCCTGTAGTCCCAGCTACTTGGGAGGCTGGGGCAGGAGACATGCTTCAACCCGGGAGGTGGAGGCTGCAGTGAGCTGAGATCGCACCACTGCACTCCAGCCTGGGTGACAGTGAGATTCTGTAAAAAAAAATAAAAATTTATATTAAAAAAAAAAGGAACTTTGTTTTTGCTATTTCATGCTTTAATAAACATAAAAATTTGCTACCTGTGTCTCCCCATCCCCCATCTCTCAGACTGAAGGTAGTCCAAGTACCTGAGATTTTATGGAGTTTTACTTTTTTACAGTTTATACGCAGTTTATGCCAAGCCTAAAAGTGTGAACTCTAGTCTGTATGTAGGCTTGGATTTAAAGCCCAGCTCCACCCCCAGTTACTATGTGACTTTGGACAAGTAGCAGTTCAGTTTGATGCTTCAGTTTCCTCATCTGTAAAATGGGAACATATTACTGAACCAATTTCATAGGGTGGTTTTAAGAATTAAATGAGATAGTGCAAGTAAAGAGTTTACTTGTTAAGTAAACACATACATATACTCAATATTAGCAGTTACAAATGTTAATTCTGAGTTGGCTCTGGTAAATTTTTTAAAAATTGGTTGATTAAAAAACAGGCATTATCGGCCGGGCACAGTGACTCACACCTGTAATCCTAGCGCTTTGGGAGGCCGAGGCAGGATGACTGCCTGAGCTCAGGAGTTTGAGACTACCCTGGGCAACATGGTGAAACCGTCTCTAAAAATACAAAAATTAGCCGGGCATGGTGGCAGGCGCCTATAGTCCCAGCCACTTGGGAGGCTGAGGCAGGAAAATCATTTGAACCCAGGAGACGGAGGTTGTAGTGAGCAGCTATCGCACCACTGCACTCTAACCTGGGTGACAGAGCAAGACTCTATCTCCAAAAAAATCACTGCTCTATACTTCTAAGAATCTTCTAAGAATCCTTGCTTCTTTTTAGTGCACATGAGCTTGGTTCCTCAGGCAATTATTTTACAATTTTCATTGTTGGCCATAATTGCAGTGCCACCAAATTACCAGTGCATCACAATTGGATTTGTAAAGAATAGTCACCCATATTTATAAATGATTTGCTTATAAAAATATCTGTTAAAGCCGGGCGCAGTGCTCACGCCTGTAATCCCAGCACTTTGGGAGGCTGAGGCAGGCAGATCACCTGAGGTCGGGAGCTCGAGACCAGCCTGACCAACATTGAGAAACCCCGTCTCTACTAAAAATACAAAATTAGCTGGGTGTGGTGGCACATGCCTGTAATCCCAGCTACTCAGGAGGCTGAGGCAGGAGAATCACATGAACCCGGGAGGTGGTGGTTACGGTGAGCCAAGATTGTGCCACTGCACTCCAGCCTGGGCAACAAGAATAAAACTCCATCTCAAAAAAAAAAAAAAAATCTGTTAAAAATTTAAAGTACTTGTTTAGCATAATATAATCTGGCATTTAATCCATTTTATAACTTTTTATTCTTAATAGTAAAAATGTCTTCTACTGGTTTAAATAGTTTGGGAAATATTAACATTTAGGGGCTGATAAAATACTTTTGAATGTCAGCCTGGCCATCTACCTGGCAATACGAAATAAGCATAATAAAAAATATTCCATGTGCCACACATTTTTTTTTATTTGGGGTGGGATATAGAAACAAAAACCCATCACCAATCATAAATCCAGCTGCTCATGTATGCCTTATCAATGATCATGTATCTTGTGGGAACTTTCTGAAAAGGACAAATATTCTAACATGTAGAGCTTTTTCTCTACAGAAAGAACATCAGAGCTAATCAAAAGCCCATGTTGTTTCCTTTACTGGGGATATTGTCAGTAACGAAGTAAATAAATTGCATGTTTTTCTACCTTTTTAGATAATACAATATTTTGCAAACTTGCCATGATTGTGAGGGTCAAATAAAAGAATACTATCTAAAATTTAAAAATTAGGTTATCCTGGCTGGGTGCGGTGGCTCATGCCTGTGATCACAGCACTTTGGGAGGCCGAGGCGTGTGGATCACCTGAAGTCAGGAGTTCCAGACCAGCCTGGCCAACATGGCGAAACCCTGTATCTACTAAAAATACAAAAATTAGCTGGGCGTGGTGGCACGTGCCTGCAGTCCCAGCTACTCGGGATGCTGAGGCAAGAGAATCGCTTAAACCTGGGAGGTGGAGGCTGCAGTGAGCTGAGATTGCACTACTGCACTCCAGCCTGGGTGACAGAGCAAGACTCCATCTCAAAAAAAATTAATAATAATAAATAAATAAATAAATAAAAATTAGGTTATCCTGCAATTCTGCCATGTATCTCCCTAGCATGTGAAACTACGTGGTAGAGAAGATACAGCAACAAGAGATGTATCAAAGTGATCTGAGTGTTATAGAAAGTGGTAACTAAAAACCCTTAAATCTAACTTAGTAGAAGACAGGCTATATTTACTGAAGAGGGAGAGTCAATATGAGGCCTAGAAAATAGGAGACAATTCATTGCCAGGCATGATGGCTGACACCTATAAGCCCAGCACTTTGGGAGGCCAAGGCAGGAGAATCGGGAGTTCAAGACCAGCCTGGGCAACAGATCAAGACCTCATTTCTAAAAAAGTAATAAATTAACCAGATGTGGGAGTGTACCTGTAGTCTCAACTACTCAGGAGGCTAGGCGGGAGGATGGCTTGAGCCCAGGAGGTTGAGGCTGCAGTAAGCTGTGATCACACCACTGCACTCCATCCTGGGTGACAGAGCAAGACTCTGTCCCTATTTAAAAAAAAAAAAAAAAATTTGTCGGTGTAGGGCCAGGTGCAGTGGCTCACACCTGTAATCCCAGTACTTCAGGAGGCCAGGAGTTTGAGACCGGCCTGGGCAACACAGCAAGACCTCCATCTCTACAAACAAAAAAATTAGCTGGATGAGGTGGTGAGTGCCTGTAGTCTCAGCGACTTGGGAGACTGAGGTGGGAGGGTCCCTTGAACCCAGGAATTGGAGGCTGCAGTGAGCTACAATTGTGTCACTGCACTCCAGCCTGGGCAACAGAGACCCTGTCTCTGATACAAAAAATTAAAAAAAAATCGTTGGTGTAGCACTGGCATTGTCCAAAGGTACGTCTGCCCTGACTGGTTTATTCAAAGATGTCCCCATGACTGGTTAGGCCTCCTAGCAGAGAGCCATGCAGCAGACTATCATAGCTGGACAGTGTTAGGCAGTTTACTGACCAGCTCCACCCATGGTGCTTCCAACTCGGACTTAGGATTTTACTTTGCTTCCATGACAACTTGTCTAGTGCACTCATTAAACGTTAAGTATCCAGATCCTCCTCAAAGTTATACACTTGCTTTTGGCCAGGCACTGTGGCTCACGTCTGTAGTCCCAATACTTTTGAGAGACTGCAGCAGGCAGATCACTTGGGGTCAGGAGTTCAAGACCAGCCTGGCCAACATGGGTGAAACTGTCTCTACTAAAAATACAAAAATTTTAGCCAGATGTAGTGTTGTGTGCCTGTAATCCCAGCTACTCGGGAGACTGAGACACAAGAACTGCTTGAATTCAGGAGGCGGAGGTTGCAATGAACTGAGATCGTGCCTTTGCACTCCAGCCATGGTAACAGAGCGAGACTCTGTCTCAAAAAAAAAAAAAAAAAAAAACAGACAAAAAAAACACAAAGTCATATACTTGCTTTAAATGAATAATCTTGGATCACGATTTTAAACCAAAATAATAAGCAATTTTCAAAGTACTCTCCATTAACGTCTCTCACATAACCAAAGATAGCATACTATAAACAAGGCACATTACTTGAGCTTATTTCATCTACGCAAGTCTTAGCATATGTTGAAACAGAGAAAAGATTCCAGAAGTTTCCAATTAACCATTACACATCTAGCATCCATAGAAAAATGTCACCTATTAGTTTGTGTCAAAACTGTCAAATGATGCAGTCATACATATGCTTTAAAAGATACACGGTAGCCCAAAAAATGTCAGTTGTCTTATTCTGTTTTTCATCTCAAATTCTGCTATGAAACTAGGAGTTTCAAACAAACCACTGTGGATTATGAACTACGTTATTTACCATATACAACTACAGTCAGTTTTTTTACTCATAGCAGTTATGTTCTGTGAAATCACCATGGGCCGGGCGCTGTGGCTCACGCCTGTAATCCCAACACTTTGGGAGGCTGAGGAGGGTGATCACCTGAGGTCAGGAGTTTGAGACCAGCCAGGCCAACATGGTGAAACTCTCTCTACTAAAAATGCAAAAATTAGCCAGGCGTGGTGGTGCACGCCTTTAATCCCAGCTACTTGGGAGACTGAGGCACGAAAATTGTTTGAACCCGGGAGGCAGAGGCTGCAGTGAGCCGATGTCGTGCCACTGCACTCCAGCCCGGGCCAACAAGAGCAAGACTGTCTCAAAAAAAAAAAAAAAAAAAAAAAGAAATCACCATGAAGACTGAATTATTAAATACAGGTTGAGTATCCCTAATCCAAAAAGCTCCAAAACCCAAAACTTTTGAGTGCTGACACGACACAAGTGGAAAATTCCACACCTGATCTCATGTGATGGGTCAGTCAAAACTTAGTTTCATGCACAAATTTACTGAAAATACTGTATAAAATTACATTCAGGCTGTAACATGTATGAAATAAATTGTTTAGACTTCAGTCCCATCCAAGATCTCATTCTGTATATGTAAATGTTCCAAAATTCCAAGCGTTTCTGAAAAGGGATCATCAACCTGTATTGACAGGGTTAGGTTCCTGCAAGCCTGTGACATTTCCAGCAATTAATACATGACCTTGTTTTATGTGTTTGTTAAGATACCTTATTCAACATAAATGCTGAATTCATATAACTCATGTCACCCATACCTGAAAAAAAGCCTCCCTAACATCCATTTTCTCCAAAAGGCTCATCTCTTCCTTCTTCTGCTAAGGAACACCAGGTAACACTTCTGCACTATGCTTGGGGGCCATTTTAAACAGCAAAATCCACCCACAAAAGGCACAAAAATGTCAAGAACATAGCACTCAAGAGACCATGAAAGAGATACTCGTCTGGGAAGTGTGATATCAGGTGACGCAAACTTTTTGTTGCTCTGCACACGTCCATGAAAGCAGCATGCACGTTGATTTGGGGGTTACAAATAAATTTTAGTGAGTAGGCAAATTTGTAAACACAGAATCTGCAAATGAGAATCAACTGTGTTTCCTTAATTCCTGCAAGAATCCAAATGTCTACTCCCCAGATCTGTTGGCTCCAGCCACTTAAAAGTTTGCTATAACTGAAAAAGCAGATATTTCAGAAACAGATGAATGTGACTTATCTTCGAATCTCACAACAAATACTGACTTCCAATCAGCTACCTAACATATAAAGCTATGAACCCAATCTGGCACCAGATTTTGGTGTGTGAACTAGTGTGTGAACTTTATAGATTTGACTTCAAGCGTCTCAAAATAGCCAGCTCTTTTAAAGCCTCAAAATTTGAACCATTTTGTATTACAATGTTGAAGAAATACGGTGTTTCTCTGCCTTCTTAACACAGTGAAGAAAATCTTTCAAAAAAAAAATTGTAATGAACCATCAGCCCCTGAGAGGGTATGTCTGTTGTGAGGCAAAATACAAAATGATCAGGAGGATCCCCACTGGACGCACCGTTCTATGCTAAAGGGTAGGAGGGTGGAGTTTGTATTATCTTGAGTTTCAAAACAAGAAGCCAAAGTGAAAAGCATTCTAGGTACAGAAGCATCACTAGGCTTCATCAGCAGGGAGGGCTGCCACTGTCACAAGCTAGGGTTTTGTTTAGATTTATTTAATCCCAAAGGTTTATTTAGCATGGAATGAGATAACCACACGTTTAACTTAGAAAGCTAACTCTAGCAGTAGTCCACAGAGAGTGATTGGTTAGAAATTAAAACTAAGAAGTGTAAATTGCCTGGGTTATCAGTTTTATGCAGATACCCTATACCCCAGGCTAGATCTTCTAAATCCATCCTCCTAAAAGAAACCCACATCTTCACCTTTAACAAGTACTTTGGGTATTACACCAAAATTAAGCCACAATCATGAACGACCAAATTAAAGACGTTACAAGAATAAGGTTTAAAACTAATCATAACTTTTAACACTCTAATACTAAAATCATACCAAAGCCTATCTTATCTACATCCTCTTCAAGAGTAGCTATCATTGTTTTATATCATGTAAGAGTTTAAGCTAATAATCTGGTAGCCTAGAAACCTCAATATAATCATAAACTGGCAGGCCAGGCATGGTGGCTTATGCAGGAGGACCCCTTGAGCCCAGGAATTCGAGACCAGCCTGGACAAAATAGGGAGACCCCACCTCTACCCGCAAAAACAACCCATAAACTGGCTAATCTTCAAAAGTTGATGGGTGTCAGTCTTGTACATGAAATACTAAGATCATGTAACAAATACAGATTGTTTCAATAATCCGTACGGAAACCTTAACTCATAAAATGCACTACAGGAATTGTCTTGCGCCTTTTACATAAAACCAGACCCCTTGAACTTAACAGTACATTTTTCATGAAAGATTCTTATGTTGGCTCAGCACCATTAAGATATTACCTATTTATGCATGGCAATTATAAAGACTTTGAAAAAAAGCAAAACCGTGCACTGTTTAAGGAATTTTTATTAAAGCAAGAATTTTATAATCCAAATTACGTTTCCTTGCCCAGTTATCAATTCTGTTACTTAAAACAGAACTGACATTTTGAGCTATTCCACAGTAAGGAATTACAAAATTAAAGAAAGGAATGCTTTAAATTTTTGTACTTTGCTGAAAATTCTTTTTCCCAGGGTCTATAAAACATTAATCTGTTTTTATATTTTACTATTTTTTTGTTTTTTTTTTTGTTTTTAAATCAATAAGTAATCTAGGACTAGCATTATGTTTGCTAGACCTGGCATTTGCTCGGTACATAAGGTTCAAAGTTTCCTTTCCTTTTTTTATTTATTTTATATTTTGCAATGTTTTTTTTCCATAATATTTAAGTTTTTCGATGTTTAGATATTTTTCTTCGGTGAAGCACAAGTTTCTTTTCGTGGTCCCTGATCAATCTGTAAATGTTAAAAAAACAAATTAAGACCAGGACTATCACTTGTCAGTAGCAAATTAAAGCCCTTAGCCAAATTCAATGTGGCTGCCTGTTTTTATGTATAGTTTTATTGGAACACAGCCATACCTGTTCATTTGTATACATACTATCTATGGTTTTCTTGACATGGTAACATTGGAACAAGATAATTTCAGAGATAACATGGTCCTCAAAGCCCAAAATATTTCCTATCTGGCCCTTTACAAAAAAGACTTGCCAATCCCTGGTCCTGATCCTGGCTGCACTACTCAATTTCTTTCTTGGGAGTAATGAAAGACAGTAGTAGAGACCCAAGGGCACCACCCAAAAAGGAACGGTGTAAAGCCAACCTGTGACTGGTCATTTAATATATACATTACTATACAAAATCTGGCAGGATGCAGTGGCTCACGCCTGTAATTTCAAGACTTTGGGAGGCCAGGGTGGGTGGATTACTTGAGATCAGAAGTTCCAGACCAGCCTGGCCAACATGGCAAAACCCTGAGTCTAGTAAAAATAAAAAAATTAGCTGGGCACGGTATGGGCCTGTAATCCCAGCTGCTTGGGAGGCTGAGGCAGGAGAATTGCTTGAACCTGGGAGGCAGAGGTTGCAGTGAGCCGAGATTGCGTCACTGCACTCCAGCCTGGGCGACAGAGTGAAACTCCATCTCAAAAAAAAAAAAAAAAAAAAAAACCCCACCTGAAAGTCCTGGGATTTTAAAAATCCAACAGTTAAAGGGTAAAATTCCTTTAATTCCTCTATAGTTAGTTCTACTTTTCCTTGAAAAATTAGCAATACATTTAAATGAACTGTAAAATGATCTTTTGCTATGTACATTTCAAAATAGGCTCAACAAACTTTATAAAAGATGAAGAAAACAAGCTTAAAACAACAAACCAGAGGGGAAAGCTCACTTTAAACGGTTGGAACACCAGTGGCACTGTTAACTGCTTTCTGGGCAGCCTCTTTAGCTTGGTGGGCTTGTAGTACAGCTACAGCTTCATCAACCTAAAAAAGGGGAAAACAGATAAATTGGTTCAGGAAAGGAATGGAAATAAGAGTTTCATATTGGTAACATACCAATTCCCAACAAAGATTGTTTCTTCCCTCAGATGAAAGTATAAATTATTACATTAAACAACTATATCCATTCAATTTTGAGTGGATCACCACTATTCTAGAATTATGAATCGCTCCCCTGCACTTCTCTCTTTCCTTGTCCTCCCCACGCTCGAAAAATATTTCTCTTTCTCCACTAGAGAAAGCAGCAGCAGTTGAGAGTATGGCTGTTGGAGCTGACGGGATTTGAAGCCAGGTTCTGCCACTTAAGAGCTGTGTGAGCATTTGGCAAATTATTCAGCCTGTTTCAGTTTACCTATCTATAAAATGGGGATAAATAGCGCCACAGGTTATTATGCAGACTTTACAACTGTACATGGCTTATATATAACACGCTGTAAGTGTTCTGTACAATTAAATCCCCATAAAAAGCCATGTAATAACTCTGTAAGAGGCAACTTGGTAAATAAATTTAAATCACCTTAGAACGGAGTGACTCTGGAGACTCGAGCATATGAAGAAGTTCTGAATTATCAATCTCCAACAACATGCCAGTGATTTTACCAGCAAGAGTAGGGTGCATGGCTTGAATAAGAGGAAACAGCCGTTCACCTAGGAACAGAAACATTCAAAAACTCCCTTCAATAAAAAAAGTTTTTAACTGCATTGAATTACCACATTAAACTGGGGTTTAAGAACCATACTTCTGTCTCACGTATATAATAACCCATAATCCACAATTTCATTATGTCTTCATGGGAAGACAGAGTAAAATCTGCCACAAGCCAATTAACTCTTGATATTATCGGCTTGCCAATTAAGCAATGTTACCATTAGGTTGTTAAATCGGTGTTCAGGCAAAGTCACAAGTTTTCTTCTCATTTGCTTCAAATTCCTTCTCTCAAAAATGTAGTGAGGGCCCATGGTGAGTAATGCCCTACTACCCTATTACTAACAATACATTTTCTTATTGGCTTTCCAGTGGTTTTAATTAGGCAGACCAACTGTGCTATCATAATCATTCATGCCAATTCAGACCAATTCCACTGCCCTAGCTGTCAGTTGATTGACCTGGTGCCTAAGTGATTCCTGTATTTTCTAGTCTCTCTGAACTGGCAAGGTGGGACAGAAGTACTCACCCAACATTTGCTTTTGCTCTTGAGGAGGGGCAGATGCCAACATGGAAGCAGTCAAAGGTTCCTGACCTTGTACATGAACAGCAGGCTAGACAGAAAATGAGAACTCTTAAGTTTAAAGCACAGAAAAAAATGGCAAATACAAATAGTCATCACTGGACATCTGCTGAAGTGGTAGACTTCCACTGAAACATGAGGTGGAGAAGTTGAGTGAGCGAATTTAGAAAGAGGCCAAAGTAATTATTATATACTATACATCACAGATACTTTTTTTTTTTTTTTAAAGATGGAGTCTCACTTTCTCGCCCAGGCTGGAGTGCAATGGCGCAATCTTGGCTCACTGCAACCTCCGCCTCCCGGATTCAAGCAACTTTCCTGCCTCAGCCTCCCCAGTAGCTGGGATTACAGGCATGTGCCACCACGCCTGGCTAATCTTTATATTTTTAGAGCTGGGGTTTCACCCTGTTGACCAGGCTGGTCTCAAACTCCTGACCTCAAGTGATCCACCTGCCTTGGCCTCCTAAAGTGCTGGGATTACATACAGGTGTGAGCCACCACGCCCGGCCCATAGCTACTTATAATAGTTGTTTTAGACCAGGCGTGGTGATTTAGGATGTGAATTTCTCGCTGCTTGTCCAATTCCTAAAGCATAGGACATTTTACGTACTATCATATTAGCAGGATGTTCCAGATAGGCTAAGCTCTCAAGAATCTATCATGCAGCTGTCTTCACATTTTTTCTTTTGAGACAGAGTCTTGCTGTCACCCAGCAGGGATTACAGCTTGCTGCAGCCTCAAACTCCTGGGCTCGAGCAATCCTCCTGCCTCAGCCTTCCTAGTAGCTAGGACTACAGGCGTACGCCACCACACCCAGCTAGTTTTCTTTGTGGAGACAGGGTCCTGCTATGTTGCCCAGGCTGGTCCCAAACTCCTGGTCTCAAGCAATCTGCCTGCCTCAGCCTCCCAAAGTGCTGGGGTTATAGGTGTGAGCCACTGTGCCCAGCTGTCTTCACATCTTTGATTTCACCCAAGAAATGTGATTTTTATTAAGAAATCATTAAATCCATACCTGTTGCATTGTAACTTGTGGCTGTGCATTAAGATGTTGCTGAGGATTGCGAACTCCTGCAGCATATTTATACTGTGGAACGGTGCGGACAGCAGGAGTAGCTGCAGCAGCTGCAGCTGCAGGACGTGGACCCATTGTCTGTGTTGATGTGTTAGCTAAAAAATAAGAACATTTTTTATTTTTATCTTGCTCTTTCAAATTGGTGATCAATTTTTAAAGGAAGGATTAAGACTCACCAACACGCTGTGTTGACATGACTCGTGGAACCTGTGAAGAAGCTGGTCTCATAGTACTAAATGGTGGTCTAGGAGCAGCTGGGCGGATAGCACCGGGCATATTTTGGAATGCTGCATTTTAAAGATGTGAATATATATTAAACTGGGAAAATTTACTGAGTGAAAAATGTTTATGCTGTTTTCTTCGATCTGAGGTTTGCATAAACGACTAAAAAGTGACAAAACTTTTTAAAGCTGAGTCTTACACCAGCTATTTTCCCAGACTCAGAGCATCAGTAAGTAAAAACATTAATTCACACAAGGACGAGTACTTATAAATATACCTGAAACATAATCATGATAAAATTCTAAGCGCTCCCAGCCTGGCCAACAAGGCAAAATCCTGTCTCTAAAAACATTTTAAAAAATTAGCTGGGCGTGGTGGCCTGTGCCTGTAGTCCCAGCTACTCGGGAGGTTGAGGCAGGAGGATCACTTGAACCTGGGAGGTGAAAGCTGCAGTAAGCCAAGATCATGCCACTGCACTCCAGACTGGAAGAAAGAGTGAGACTCTGTCTAAAAAAATAAACTCTAAGTGTTCTTGGAATATAACGTACTGTTCCACAGGACAAGACTTAAAATACCACGACTCTGATTCTCATACATGATTAAATGGAACGAGACCTTTAAAACTGTGGCCTGACAAAATATGAAATTGACTGGGTGCCATGGCTCACGCCTGTAATCTCAACACTTTAGGAGGCTGGGGTGGGCAGATGACCTGAGATCAGGAGCTCGAGACGAGCCTGGCCAACGTGGTGAAACCCTGTCTCTACTAATAATGCGTAAGTTAGCTGGGCGTGGTGGCGGTCACCTGTAATCCCAGCTACTCCAGAGGCTAAGGCAGGGAGAATCGCTTGAACCTGGGAGGTGGAGGTTGCAGTGAGCCGAAACTGAGCCACTGCACTCCAGCCTGGGGCAACAGAGTGAGACTCTGTCTCAAAAATAAATAAATAAATAAAAAATGAAGAGCTGTACCTATTCCCAAAACTTTTATAAAGAGAAATCAAACCACTGTAGACATTACTATCTTAGCACTGTTTTTAAATGCTATAAAAATGAACATCCATAACCACAAATTATGTGAAATGCAATAGTTAACCTAACATTGACATAGAAGAGCTGATTTACCCAATGTTTATTTTTCACTCAATCCCCAACCTTAATTAAAAGAAAAAAGACTTACGATGAGGTCTGGCACCCTGAGCAGTCCAGCGAGGACTTGGTCTTAGTTGAGCAATTTGGCTAGGAGGATAGTATGCAGCACGGTTCTGAGTCTGCAGGGAAAAAAAGCACATGAGTTTATCAGCTGAAGAAAAAAAGCAAATAATGCAATAAATTATATGTACTTTCTCAAAACATTTACCAGGCCTTCACACTCAAGCATTTTTTCCAACTTAATCATAATTCACCTTTCTTATGTTTCACATTTGGGGGGCAAGGGGCACAAAAAACACTAGAAATGACCAAATACGAAAACCTTCACGGTTCTGGTTGCCTCCTAAAACCTACCTGTGGGATAGCTGCCATGAAGTAACCTGAAGGAGGTGCTGGCTGGTAGGGGTTGATTACAGGGTTGGGCACAGCTCGTACACTTGCCATTCTCTGCATATACTGGTTAGTGAGGTGAGCCTGGCGCTCTTCTTTTCGCTGAGCTAAAGCTACATACAATGGCTTTGTGGCCACAATTCTACCGTTCATTTCTGTAACTGCTTTAGTGGCTTCTTCTGGGGAGGAGAAACATACAAAACCAAACCCTTTGCTGCGACCACCCTCCATCATAACCTATTAAGAGAAAAAAAAAAGTTAACGTAATGGTAGAATGAGGAGCAAAAAAAGAGCATTACAATTTAGACAATTATAAATCACTGAATCAAATAACCAAACCCTGTTAATGCTTAATCATCTTGTATTCACCCATTGAGTTCACAATTTTTCCTTAATACCCAAGTATTAAGGGCAAACTACACATATGCATTACCCTAGCCAAGCCAGAGAATTGACAGAAGTGAAGGCCGCACAGAAACTTTCAAAGATTTTAGATACTGAATTTGATTGGATTTTCAATATTGAAATTGAATTATCTAAATAAATACATCCCAGGCCTACTAAATTGACTTTTGGGCACCACTGGAAGCATTTCCCAATTAAATTTTGACTATTCTAACAATTCAAGCTGACAAGATGCTTTACTATGCCTTTGAGAAAAAAGTAGTTGAATCTTACAATACCCACATCTTAAAATAAAAGTTTTCACATTCAAGAGCAGAGGATCCATAAATATTACGGTATAAAGAACACTCAAGAGGAAGGTTCTTCTAAAATTGATTGCAAAGACCTTTCAAATGAGCAATGAAGACTTGCAAAGAACCACTCGCTAGGCCAGCAATATATATAAGCATGCTATAAAACTAAATTAACAGTATGCGAGTGGCATAGCAACAAACGTTAATAAAACAGAGTCCAGAAATATATCCAAGCAATTATGGGAATTGTGTTAAAGTTAACATTTTAAAGTACTGGGGAAAAAGGACTTTGGGCTACTCAATACATGATACAATGGGACAAATGAAAAAATGTAGAACTACTCTTAATTCACATTACATTGAAAAATCTTAAATGCCAGGTAGATTCTGAATCTGAACATAAAATGTAGAAATAGAGAGAAAACCTTTCTAAGATCACTCACACACACACACACACACACACACACACACACACACACAGAGTGAGGTCTATAAAGTGGAAAATCTGAAGAAAATATTTCCAATATAAAACAAATGTTTGGCCAGGCACGGTGGCTCACGCCTGTAATCCTAGCACTTTGGGAGGCCGAGGCAGGTGGATCACCTGAAGTCAGGAGTTCGAGTCCAGCCTGGCCAACATGGCGAAACCCCGTCTTTACTAAAAATACAAAAATTAGCCGAGCGTGGTGGCAGGTGCATATAATCCCAGCTACTCGGAAAGCTGAGACAGGAAAACTGCTTGAACCCAGGGGGTGGAAGTTGCGGTGAACTGAGATCGTGCCACTTCATCTCAAAAAAATAATAAAACAAATGTTCCCTCAATCAATAAAAAGACAGACAACCAGCCGGGCATGGTGGCTCACGCCTGTAATCCCAACACTTTAGGAGGTCACCTGAGGCCAGGAGTTGAAGACCAGCTTGGCCAACATGGTGAAACCCCATCTCTACTAAAAACACCAAAAATTAGCTGGGCGTAGTGGCACACGCCTGTAATCCCAGCTACTCGGGAGGCTGAGGCAGGAGAATCGCTTGAAACCAGGAGGTGGAGGCTGCAGTGAGCCGAGAATGCACCACCGCACTCCAGCCCAGGCGACAGTGAGACTCGTCTTTAAAAAAGACGACAAAAAACAACAACAACAACAAAAACCCTCCTAAGTTTAAGAATTTGTGTTGCACTGCATTAGAAGCATTCTTGGGCCGCATGTGGCCGACAAGCAGCGGGTTGGACAAGCTTGGCTTAAGCCCAGGAAAGGCTGAGGCTGCAATGAGCTGTGATTGTGCCATGCCCCTGCACTCCAACTTGGGCAACATAGTGAGACCCTATCTCAAGAAACAGAAAAACATGCATGCTTCATACATTCAAAATATGCTGATGCACAACACTCAATTTAAACAACATCCAGGGAACACACTGAAGACAAAAACATTCAGGAATAAATTCTATCATAACTCCAATACTCTTACGCAAAAAGCATAATCTGAAACACAAGACAACCACGGCACTTCCATCTTACTTGTATTCAACCACCTTTCCCCTAACATTTCCTCACTCTCACAGAAGCTTCCTCGGGCTTGCCAGGAAAAGCTGACTAGAAAGATCAGCCACAGTGTCATAACAGTTCAGTTGAGTTGTAATTTTTTCTATGCACTCTTCCCTAACCCCAGCAAAATTACGTATGCACAAAACTTTGTATATAGAGGGACTCTTGGCCCACGGACACTAGACAAAAACATCTAGAAGAGAACTTCTTAAATCAAGATTACAGAATTTGTACTAGACTACTACTGCTGTGTTTCTTAATCTCTGATTTCAAATAAAAGAAAATATGATCTCTATTCTTACTGCTAGGGGGCAGGGGAAGGAACTGGGGCTTGACTACCCAGAATGAATTGCAGAAATGAATAAACAGATCAGAACTATAGTAACAATTCATAAGTCTCTAATAAATTGCTTGCTTTAGCAAAATGACTAGTTGTTGGAATAGTGCATATCATGTGAGGGTATCAGTCTTCCTTAGCAGAGTTCAGAGCTTGCCATTTATAAGTTAACCATTAGGCTACGACAAGTACTTCAAATGTGAATTTAAGTTTTAGAAGTAACGAAGCAAACACCTCTCTAGTGGCTGTAATTAATACAAAATTTATATACATGTATCTACAGGTATGAATTTTTACCAGACCTCAAATAAATGCACCATATGTTTTCTTACCTTTGCACTAGTGATTGTACCAAATGGAGAAAACTCTTTCCGGAGACGTTCATCATCAATACCATCATCAAGATTTTTCACATAAAGATTAACACCCTAAAAAGAAGAAAACAAAACTATAGAAAAAGAAAACCATGGTGGTACGGTACCTAAGTACATCTCCTATTATTTTATCCCATGTTTCTTCTCCCATTCCCCTCTCAAATCCTCCAGTTACCTGGAAGTAACTGAAATCAACGTAAAATAGGGTTCCTCATCCCTGTCTTATTTTGCTTGTTCAATTAAAAATGAACCTGGTATCTGGTGATCCTATCTTGCTTCATCTGTTCAAATTTGCGCTTAAGTTCCGTCTGCCGTTCCACCTTTTTCTGAGCTCGACCAACATAAATTTGTTTTCCATTGAGCTCCTTTCCGTTCATCTCATCCACAGCCTTCCCAAAAAAAAAAAAAAAAAAAATCACAAAACTTTCAACTTACAGTTCATTTCCTTAACAGTTAAGACGAATTTGTTAAGTCACAAAAGCTAAAGACAAACCCATCCCAAAATCTCAAGGTTTTGGGACAATATAGGTTACCAATTTATACTCTCAAAGCTAATGCATAAAATGCAAATAACCCAAAATATAAGAACATGTTAGATAGCTATTAGTATGCAAAGACTTCAACACAAGAGCAACTCAAATTTGTACCCCCGTCTTCCTGCTGAATACAGACCACTTACTTTCTGTGCATCTTCATGCCTTTCAAAGCTTACAAATCCAAATCCTTTGGATTTTCCACTTTCATCAGTCATTACTTTCACACTTAAGGCAGGCCCTAAAAAATTTAAAATAAATCAAAGATATTCCATACAACATTCACGTTATACATTTCAAATTTCAACATACAAAGCCATGAAAAAGATGAAAAGCCATGGAAAAAATTTCAGAACTCCATAACTTGACTCCTCCCTCCCAGCCTTCTATGCCCCAGGTAGGTATATTTTTCCATTGAAAGACCCTTTATTATTAAGAAGGTAAATACCTTCCCTCCCCTAAAGGATTCCTCCTTCCATTTAAGGAGGTATACTTTAAACGGCTGTAAAAAGTTTTATTCTCAGCTCTAGCACAAAACAGAGTTGCATTTTTTACCCAATAATTTGATTTTTTCCCTTTTCTGTAGAGACAGTATCTCATTCCATTGCCCAGGCTGGAGTGTAGTAGCACAATGAATAAGCTCACTTTAACTCAACTCCCGGGCTCAAATGATCCTCCTGCCTCAATTTACCAAGTAGCTGGGACTACTGGCCCACATACCACCATGCCTGGCTAATTTATTTTTTTGTAGAGATAAGGTCTTGCTATGTTGCCTGGGCTAGTCTCAAACTTGTGGCTTCAAGTATCTTCCCTCCTTGACCTTCCCAAGCACTAGGGTTACAGGCATGAGCCACTGTGCCAGACCAATTTGATTTTCTTTGTATCAATTAAGAAACAAGTGTTTATTAAGCCTTGGCCTACCCGACTTTCAATAGGAGTGGAAGGAATACATGGTTGGACTCTTTGGTAAGACATAGGTGATACAGGAATTTGAAAGACAGGAAAAAAAAATTTTTTTTTAAAGACACAGGTGAATTACCTGGAGGAGGAAGCATTTTATTTCTGAAGACATGTTTTCCCCTAACTCCCTCTAAAGTAGGAGAGACAGGTAACTGAGGCGGGTGGTATCTCAGGCAAGTGGGGCAGAAAAGGTTAAAAATCACATTTGATTACAGAAATTTAGAAGATGTATGGGCCAAGGCAGATTTTATTCTGAATGTGCCTCTCTCCTGAGGCTGAAGTCAAGAAAATATGACATATTCGTGGTCAACTTACGCAGCATTACTCATAGGGTAGGTAGTTAACATCAACTTTTACAAATAGCTTCTAATTAAAAGATATTAAGAAGCATGACAGTTGAAATACATAAAAGGCAGTAGTAGCTAAAGACAATTTAGGGGTTGAGATGTAAACATGACGTCACTTTCTACATTTTATGTTATCTATCTTTGTGTAAAATGGTACTTTTTTGCTCTAGTGGAGGGCTCGATGTGACATGCTAGCATAGCAGTAAAGTACTAGATTTCCTGGACAGGCACAGTGGCTCACACCTGTAATCCCAGCACTTTGGGAGGCCAAGGTGGCTGGATCACTTGAGGTCAGGAGTTGGAGACCAGCCTGGCCATCAGGATGAAACCCCGTCTCTACTAAAAATACAAAAATTAGCTGGGCATGGTGGCGCACACCTGTAATCCCAGCTACTCAAGGTGGAGACAGGAGAACTGCTTGAACCTGGGAGGCGGAGGCTGCAGTGAGCTGAGATCACGCGACTGCACTCCAGCCCAGGTGACAGAGTCACAAAAAAAAAAAGTATTAGATTTCCTAATTCTTTACTATTTGACATACTAAAAAAAGCAAGCCACCTCTAAGTTCAACACAAAATGCAAAGGGCGGGGTCAAGCAAATCATCTGCACATGAACACTTAAAAGTTATTTTATCTGTTACACCCCTACCTAAACTAAGGCTGGTTTGTGCTTCATCAATTTCAAGTTTTATGAAGTTATTTTTAAATGCAGGAAATAAGTACTTTAAATCCCAAGGAATCACTGGAAAATCTGAATTTTTGGCTTCATCGCTGAAAGTCATTGTTTTAAACTGCTCAAACATGATGTTACTTAGACTGACCAGCTTTATTGTCCTATGAGACTGCATTCCACTGTAGGCTGTGCCAAATATATGCTTCTGATGACATGGGATCTCTAATTACACACACACACACACACACACACACACACATCTCCAGCCTCTTAATGTAGTGAAATATTTTAAAATCTGTTCTAATTACTCAGTCATACCTTACTGTGCTAATCTAATGCTATTAACCTTTAACCTGGATAGAATTCTATTTATTTGAATTACACTACTCTGTAGTGTAATAGATGGCCAGCAGCTTAATTCAAATAACCACAAATATTTTAAAGTACCATGTAAGTCTAATTTTATTGACTTTTTTAGTATAAAGTAATAGCTAAAGTTAACATAGAGCACTAATTCAGAACTTTGTGTGTAAAAATTTAATTAAGACACATTACCAAACTTGCCAAAGAGATCCTTAAGGCGCTCATCATCCATGTCTTCTCCAAAATTCTTGATGTAAACATTAGTGAATTCTTTTGCCCTGGCTCCAAGTTCAGCTTCTCGTTCTTTACGAGACTTAAATCGTCCAACAAATCTAGTTAAGATATACAAGGAATATAACATTAGATTCTATTTTATAAAGTTCAGATTAAGTAAGCCTGATGGTTGGTTTTGTTATTGTTACTGGGAATATTCAGAATCTCTAATAAAAAGCACACTACAAAATAGAAATAGGGCTATAATTTAAGATATGACACCACGAAATATATGAATAAACCTCTAACTACAATCACAAAAAAAAAAAAAACCTTCTTTTAATACACACTTCTCTCTTCTCTAGCTAACCTAGGGTTAAAGGGATCACTCCCATCAATACAAATGAGTGGAAGTGCATGTGTACCATGCCAATAAAAAGACCTCTATCAAATTAAAAAGCTTTCATCATCATTTCAAAGTGGCCCTTGCACTTTCTTTGCCATCTCCTAGAATAAAAATTTAAACTTCCCAATCCTGTACTCTAACACACAACAGCCTGACATAACTGCAGCATTTTCAACAAAACGACACCGAAACTTAATTTTTCCTGCATATAACAGTAGTAATTCAGAACAAGGATCACTGGGCTAGGCAGTGGCTCACACCTGTAATCCCAGCACTTTGGGAGGCCGAGGTGGGATGATCACTGGAGGCCAGGAATTCGAGTTCAGCCTGGCCAACATGGTGAAACTGTCTCTATTAAAAGTACAAAAATTAGTTGGGTGTGGTGGTGTACACCTGTAATCCCAGCTACTTGGGAGTCCGAAGCACGAGAATCGCTAGAACCCGGGAGGCAGAGGTTGCAGTGAGTGGAGACTGTACCACTGCACTCCAGCCTGGGCAAGAGAGCAAGACCATGTCTCAAAAATATAGAAATAAAAAGAACAACGATCACTGAAGAAAAAAAGGTAGCACATGTGTCATAGCATATTATAATACACAGCAAAGCAGAAGGAAAAATCATCTTCCATAATCTCCCCCAGTCATCTAAATTTCCTTATCTCTAACCTAGCTTTAGAATAAAAAGTAAAATAAAAGTAATTTCCTTATCTCTCCACCAAATATCGTTGGTCTTCACTATGCTATTAGTTTCATAAATGTTCTCAAAGGGAGCGTATTTCATTGTGAGCATCACTTTCTGCTTTGTAAATAATGCTGCAACTTTTTTGAGAGACAAGGTCTTGCTATTTTGCCCTGGCTGGAGTGTAATAGCTGTTCACAGGCACAATCACAACACACTACAGCCTTGCCTCAGCTTCCCAGTGGCTGGGAATAAAGACACACTGCAGTAAAGCTGAAACTTTATGAAAAGACACTTTGTGTATTTTTTCTTAGGACAGCTACAAATTTCCAAAAGAGTTATATCACTTTTACTCAAAACAGCAATATATCATTCTTTTCTGGATCCTGCCAGTGTTGGGCTTGCTTTTTTTTCCTCCTAAAGCACTGGTAACAGGCATTTGTGAGTATTAACTTTTTTTTTTTTTTTAAAGACAGTTTCAATCTTGTCGCCCAGACTGGAGTGCAATGGCGCAATCTCGGTTAACTGCAACCTCCGCCTCCCGGGTTTAAGTGATTCTAGGATTACAGGCATGCGCCACTACGCCCAGCTAATTTTGTATTTTTAGTAGAGATGGGGTTTCTCCATGTTGGTCAGGCTGGTCTCAAACTCCCAACCTCAGGTGATCCGTCCGCCTCGGCCTCACAAAGTGCTGGGATTACAGGCATGAGCCACCGCGCCCGGCCTTGTGAGTAATGTTTGTCTCTCATTTTACAGTACATAAAAGCAAATTATTTTGAGTTTCCTCACCTATAAAATGAGTTAATTTAACCAGTACCTCAAGAATTATGAATATTAGGTTTGTCTGAATTACTGATTTTTCACTAATGCACTCATTTTGAAAAAGCTTCATATTTCTGTTTACTTCTGTCTTCCTTTTGGCATGAATGTTAATTATATTAAACCTGTTATTTGTATGCTACACTTATTGTGTAGAAAATCCAATTGTAAAAATCAAGATTAGCTTATTTTCACTCGAGTACAACTACATGAACTTTTCTTGTTATTCATCTTTAAAATGTTTTTATTCTTTTATCTTATGTGTATCTAACTTCTCCCTGACAAATACTAACTTTAAACAAATGGATTTGGAATTATTAAAAATAAGATTCAAAATATGAGTAGCTAGATATTTATAACTTACACTTTGCGATCATTTAGGAGCATTCCATTCATTTTTTCAATAGCTCTTTCAGCTGCTTCCTGCGTCTCAAAGTGTACAAATCCATAGCCCTTGGAACCATTTTCATCACAAACCACCTACGGAAAAACATATACCCATTTTTATTTGCTATCGATTTAACATTTGTTCAGTGCTGAGAGACAATCTGTTAGCCATCTAACCTGGATATTTGTGAAATAAAGATATCCATTACAGCACAGTTCCTATTTCAAGCACTAAACTAAAAGTAGCTCAACAATGTAAACATGTGTATCGGACATTTTTGGCTTACCTTACATGAAAGGATGTTACCAAAAGCAGAAAATGTATCATACAGTGCTTTATTATCAATGGATTTGTCCAGATTTTTAATGAATATGTTGCCTACTCCACTTTTGCGAAGTGATGGATCACGCTGAGACCACATGATGCGTACTGGTTTGCCCTTTATAACATCAAAATTCATGGTGTCCAAAGCACGCTCCGCTGCAGGAAAGACATTTTCAGAGTCAATATTACTTCAAAATTTTTGCTGGCTACTCAAGATTATATAAACTATGGTGAGTGGAGTGGGTGGACACATGGTCTCACAGTTGAACGCTTCCTCTTTAAGCTTCAAGATGGCTAGACCTTTCAAGTATCACACACTAGTGTGGGACCTAAGTTGTACAAAGCAAAGACAAATACCAGAAGCTCCCGAAATTTCTCACATATAAAAGGATGCCATATTGTTAATAACTAATGAATTCTTGAAGCATTTCTTGCCTTAATTGCCATTAAATCTAAAAACACTTTTTTTCCCTAGTTAACAAAATCCAAATTCCTTCACATACAATCTGTTTAATGAGCAGTATAAAAGACATTACGCAATAGATTTATCTACCAGCTGGAAGTAGTTTATAGATTTAAACATTTTAACTTCTTCCCAACTACTTGCTAAAATTGGTCATTTCATTGCTAGTAACTATTACATGAAAACTAGTCCATTTCCTAAAAAAATGAAAGTTTCTGAATTATTGGGGGGAGGGAGGGTTTCAGTGATTCATGGCACAACTTCCATTTAAGAAAATGAAAGGCTAGACCAAGATTTGAATCATGCTTTCAAAAGCTAATGTGAAGTTAGACATACTCGGTTTCATAATCACAGAATTTTAAAAACACCAGGTTTGCAATATTCAGAAATCACTATTAACGCTTTCTTGACACATAAAATCAATTTCACTTTAGATCGTTGATTTTCTTAACAACTGATTTAGTTATTTCTGAATAGTACTAGAAAATCGCAAAATCTACAATTAATTTCAGGGTCTATAAAGGATTAAATTATGTATACCTGTACCATTAAAGGCTCTAAATGAAATAACACATCCTTAAATAAAGACTAGTCCCCGAAGAGAGGAAAAATGGTCCCTTTTAAGCCCTGAAACAATTTCTACAAATTCCATGCCAATGTAAATTTAAAGTTATTGACAGGACGAATTTTCCGGCCACCTCTTTTTTATAAATGAAAGTTCCAGTTTCTAGAATATAGTGATAATCAGCTGTTAGCTCATTATCAATTGACCACACCTACTCAGCTTCCCTAGTTTTTTTTTTTTTTAGCTGACTTTGCTTGAGCTATTTTTCAATGAGTCACCTCTTCCTATGAAATTGAAAACTGGTCACTTTCAGAAGCTATTCTGCCTATCAATGTAGCAATAAGTTTTAAAAAAATAAGAACAAGAAATCCACTGAAGTAATTAATTGGATAGTAAATTGTACATATAGAAACTAGACAAATGGAAAACTGCCATATTCTTTTCAGTAGTTAGGGTACTGGTCTACTGGTACAGACTGATAATATATACTGTACACTGTAACCACGGCAACCTTAAGTTCAACTCTTCGAATCCCAAGAAATGTAAAAATTGTTTTTTGGATTTAAAAACGTTAAGCTGAGAAAGAGTAACACTTTCAAGTTATCATTTTATGGTCTCTAGAATTCATTCCCATGTTTTCTCTACCAACTCTTAGGTTGTGATAACCTGCCCCAAAATCTACCCCCATCTGACATGCATTGATACACGCTGCCTGAAGTTGACAAGAACTGTTATGAAGTGACATGTGGAGTTACTGCTTACAGAGCAAAAGGGCAGGAAACCTGCAGTGCAGTTTTACAACTTCTGGCTTTGTGTCACTCAATATTCTGCTTCCAAAATCAGTATCAACTTTACACAGTGAAGAGCTGATCAGTAACCTAAGTTCTACTGAATGAATGTTAATAGGAGCTTAAATTCCACCCTTAAGGCCTTTTCTAATAAAAATGAATTCTTCATATTTCGATTATTTGACACGTATTCAAGTGGCCAGCCTGTAGGGGGAAAAAAGGCAAAATTGGGCCGTAAAATAGAATTAAGCTGACTTCTCAAAGCCAATTGATCTGAAGACAAATCCCAGCAACTCAACAGACCACAGATACTATGTGTTTACAAAACTGTGTAACTGTTAACTGTTTAGCTTCAAAATAAAAGCACAAAGTTAGCTGCATTTCCCCCCATAAATTTCAAGCTCAATTTAATCTCCGTTATTTTGTACTCATTTCCCAAGATTTACAGGTATCATGCGCCACTTTTAAAAATAAAAGAGAAACTTGAATTTCCTGCATGCTACAGACTAAGACTGGTCACATTTTATAGCCAAAATTGACTATTTTATAAAGAAAAGCCCCTCAAAATGACAGGAACTATTTCAGAAGGTAACAATATACTCGAAAACCACCAGTATTGTGAATCTAAAACAAAATTTGACTAAAAATAGTTTAAGTTGCCTGAGAAAACTGGCCTTCAAAGTGGTCGGCTCCCACATCCCCTCCTCCCACTCTGCCCTTTTAATGTTAGAGAAATGCTTGATCTAGGGAAAACCCCAAATGCACGTCTCCGGTAAATCCCATTTCTAGATCCATCAGTCACTGATGAGTTCTGGGGAGTGGACTCACAAGCCTGAGGACCACCACCACACCACACATCGCCACAGAAACTTTATCCTAAGGCCTGGTGGCTCCCCCAGGCGACTGGGCCAGGAGCAGGAGCAGGCCTCGGGCCTGCGAGGTTACAGGGTTCAACACGTGGTATTTTTCGAGCACAGAACTGCACTTCCTCCCCAGGCTGGGGCGCCGGCAGGAGCTCCGAGTGCTGGGAGCGCCTCCACCTCTTACCCACTAAAGGAGCTCAGCGCTCAACGCCCCAGAATCGCGGGGTCACTGGCGGGAGCGCCGCAGAGGAACCGAATCTCACCCACCCTCCCGGCGCGTCATCACCCTAAAGTTTGAGAGCGTCTAGGCCGAGAAAATGGTCGCAAAGGAGGAAGTAGCCGGGCGTGCGACTGCCGGCAGCGCGGGTCCCTGCCGGCTCGGGAAACGCGGCTCCGGGGCCCCGGCGCCTTCCCGCCGGCCGTCGCGGGGTGACATGCCCTCCCGCCCCCCGCCCCGGGCCCGCCGGCCTACCCCGCCCGCCGCCGCCGCCCGAGCCTCATGGCCGCCCGCCCGGCCGATCGCGGAGCCCGGCGCTCACCGTCCGCCGGCTGCTGGAAGTTCACATACGCGTAGCCCAAGGAGCGGCGGGT
Organism: Hylobates moloch; assembly: GCF_009828535.3. Taxonomy (NCBI): domain Eukaryota; kingdom Metazoa; phylum Chordata; class Mammalia; order Primates; family Hylobatidae; genus Hylobates; species Hylobates moloch. The sequence continues at coordinate 81,080,269 of NW_026652284.1, forward strand.
GATCATGTCCCTGCAGACCCGGATGGAGAGGATGGGCCCGGCCGGGCTGAACTTCTCGTAGAGCATCGCCTCGGTCACGTCGGGGTGGAGGTCCCCCACGTAGAGCGAGGCCATGGGGTAGCTGGGGGCGCTGGGGTTCATCTCGGCACGGCTGCCCGCGGGGCCACAGGCCGCGACCTTTCCGTGAGAGGAGAGCGAGTGCCGGGGATGGGGGCCGGAGCCGGGGGGAGGGGAGCGGGAGCAAGCGCAGAGGGACAAAAATCAACCGGAATTGAAAACTACTCAACGGCCGCAGAACGGAGTCGATCCACTGCCGCTGGCTGCCGGCTGCCGGCGGGGAGCAAGGGTGGCGGTGTCGGGTCCGGGCAGCGGGAAGGCCTCGGTCTCTTGGTTCCTTCTTGGAGCTGCTGCGGGGCCGCGGGCGGGCAGGTCGGTCTCGGCTGCTTCACCGGGTTATTTTATAAAAGAGGAAGAAAAAAATAAAAGTCTCCGGCGGGGGAGACGCGGATTTTTTGTAAATTTTTTTGGGGTTTTTTAAAAGATTTTTTTAGATTTTTTTTGGATTTTTTAATAATAAATGTGTGTTCCGAGCCCGGAGCACACACTCCGCACTCTCAGCACTAACCGCCGGGGAGAAGGGGAAGCACCGCCTCCTGCACCCTCTACTTATACCCCGCGCCGCACTCGCCCCGCCCCCGCGCGTCTGACGCCAGGGCCCTACGCGAGCGTCAGCGCCGGAGTAGGAGGAGACGCGGAGGCCAGGGGGAGGAGGGAAAAGAAAACAGGCGGAAAGAGCAGAGAGGAAGGGAGAGGTGGCGGCGTCGGAGGCTGCGGTGTGGGGGTGGGGCTGGGGCGAAGGGGCGGAGCTTTTGCGCAGGCGCCGCGGCCGGGGAAGCTGAGCTTGCGCTGGGTCGCGTCCGTGGGGGTGGGGAGGGCGGCTCGTGGGCGGTCCTCGGGGGGGGGGGTGTTGGCTGAGGTGGCCCCGCCTTCCGCCCCGCCCGCCCCCGCCTCCACCAGGAGGAGCGTTAACCCGTCACCGCGGCGGTGGGCGGTGCAAGGGGCTTCCGGGTTCCTCCGCGCTAACCACCCCCCACGTGCGCGGCCGCCTGTGGCTTCTTCCCGCCGCGGCCAGCCCGGCTCCTCTAGCCCCAGCTCCGAGGGACGCCGGGCACGGGTGAGCGGGCGTAGTCCCCTCTGGGCCCGGTTTCCGAAACGTGCGTAGATGGAGCCGGGGTGGCTCCCTGCTCGCTCCTACCCGAACCGCACTACGAGTCCCAGCGGGCACCGCCGCCACGCGCGTCGGCCGCAGCAGCGGTGCCTGCTGGGAGCTGGAGTCCCCAACGGCCGCGGCGCTCTCTGACCCCAGCTGGCTGCGCGGGTCCTGGCCGCCCGCTCCGGGACCCCCAACCGTCCTGCGCGCTGGACCCCGGCACCGCTGGAGCTCCCGGCGGGGGGTTGGGGGGCAGGGAGAGAGAAGGGAGGGCCCCTCGGGTTCCTCGTCCTCTTCTTTTCCAGCCCGACCCTCCTCCGTGTCTTCACTGGACGTTGTCGTTGGTCAAAGTGGCTTTAATTTGGGATAGCTGTGTTGGGGTCTTTGATCACTCCTTACCTTAAGGTGCTAGGCTGCAGTCACTGATTTGTGCTGCTTCTGCCAGACGTTTCTTGGCGGTAGAAACCGGGAGTGGAGAAAAGTGAATGTTTTTCCTGAAAGTACGGTTTGTCACAATCACTACTATGTGGCACCACAGCCCTGCAACCAGACAAAATTAGGAATAGTCTAAAACAACGTCCTTATAAATAACTAAAACAATTCTGCACATTAGTAGTGGGTTTTAATAGGAATGCTAAATTTAACGAATTGATAGTAATAAAAACCGGCTCTAGGAATAACATTAAATCAACATACAAATTCCACTCGAAAGTAGTAAAGTGCTTTTACAGTTTTTAAAGCACTCGCGTAAACATACTATCATTTGTTCCTGAGAGCAATCTTGTGTGGGAGGTGGAGCAAGTAGTAATAATTTTATTTTACTATTAAGGAAACAGTCTCAAAGAAGTTAAATGATTGCCCAATTTATTCCTTAATTCAATAAACTTTAATGGATGCCAACTGTATTGCTAGGTGTGGAATTAAGTACTTTATATCTGTTCTCATTTAATTAGAATTTAAACCAGTGGAATCCCACATAAATACTATTTTGTTCCTATTAGAAAGAGGATAAAATGTGACCGGGCGCGGTGGCTCACTCCTGTAATTCCAGCACTTTGGGAGGCTGAGGCACGCTGATCACTTGAGGTCAGGAGTTCGAGACCAGCCTGGCCAACATGGTGAAACCCCAGCTCTACTAAAAATACAAAAAGTAGCCGAGCGCGGTGGCTCACGCCTGTAATCCCAGCACTTTGGGAAGCCGAGGGGGGCGGATCACGAGGTCAAGAGATCGAGACCATCCTGGCCAACATGGTGAAAAACCCTGTCTCTAGTAAAAATACAAAAATTAGCTGGGCGTGGTGGCGCGCGCCTATAGTCCCAGCTACTTGGGAGCCTGAGGCAGGAGAATCGCTTGAACCCGGGAGGCGGAGGTTGCAGTGAGCCAGGATCGTGTCACTGCACTCCAGTCTGGTGACAGAGCGAGACTCAAAATAAATAAATAAATAAATAATAAACAGTTGTTAGGCTTCTAGGGCAGCTTGACAGGCAGGGATGCCCTGGATGGTAAGTGGAAGCATTCTCATCACTAGAAAAGGACATTAGTGCTTTGTAGGTGAATACATAGTTTGGGAAGGGAGCCAGTCATCAGGACGTCTATGCAGCTGTGGCTCTTACACTTAGTAGATGTCATTGTCATATTTTATGGAGGTACAGTTGAGTATGTGCAAGGGAAAGTAGAAGCAAAGTCCATCCCTGAGGAAACGGAGCTGCTATTTAATAGAATAGGAGAGAGAGTCAGCCCAGGAGGAAACAGGAGTGGGATCTGGCACTGAAACCAAGAACCTGTTCCCTTGATCCATCAATCACCTCTCTTTATTTCCAGCCAGCTCCTTTCGCTCAGATCAGAAACTGGTCAATTCAGATCAAAAAGAAAACAAACCAATCTTCTCTTGATGACATATTCCTCTCTCATTCACTTTTTTTCATAGCCAAGCTTTTCATTTCTACTTTATCTCTCCTTAGTTCCTCAACACTACCGTATGACTTTCAGCTCCACTCAAATTGCCCCATCAACAGTTGCCAATGATCTCTGTTCTATTTGACAAATCCAATGGACTTTCTTCAGGTCCATTTTACTGGACATCTGCAGAGTCTGACACTGTTTTCCTCCCTCTCTTTTGTCACACACTCTCTTGGTATCTGGGCTACAGTCTCCTGGTTCTGCCTCTCAGACTCTTCCTCCTCCCGCCGAGTAACCATTCCCTGACCACCAGGTAGGATTGGGCACCCCTCCTTCGGTTTTTCCCCTGCCCCCCGCCAACCCTGCCACTACATTTACTACGTTATATCAAAATAGTCTGTTTATGAGCGATCTCCCGAAATAAGTTGTAAGCTCCAAAAGAGGGCTTATGTCATGTTTATCTGCATCCCAACCATCTACCGTGAAGCCTGGCACACTGAGGGTGTATTTTTTCTTTTTAAACCTAACTTCAGGGAGAGGGCCAGCTAGCTAGGCCTTGTAGACTGACCATATAGGATGAGGGTTAGTTGGGAGGTCTCAACCTGATGGTCACATGAGCACCTAGGGCCGTGTTCACCTCCAGACTGCTTGGCCTGCTGCAGCATGTTACCTCTCAGCTCCACAAGCTGTTTCGGGGAGCGCTTCCTGACATGCTGGTTGGGCTCTCATTTCTAGTGCTGGAAGTAGTGGACTTTTAGTACCCCAAATCAGGCAAGCAGGGACAAGCAAGGACTCCTGGACAACAGGAGTTTCTGGACCTTCAAAGCTGAGGACGCTGTGCAGTGGTAATGCCACTAATGTTCTGAGACCACCTTTTTGGTGTTAGCAGTCTGATTGCTTGTGATAGAGGTAATTAAGGCTACGAATAAAAGGCAGAAGATGAAATATTTGTTGATTCCTTTTGCCTTTTTGATTCACTACTCTCATTTTTCTCTCCTATCATTTTTTTTGTCTTAAAAAATGTGCTGTCTATGTTTATCTGGCTTGCCTGTGTTTTATCTAATTTTAGATTGCAAGCTGTGGGACAGAATAATGTCTTTATATGTGCAGCGTCTCACTGTGGGTGCCTAAGAATATCTAATGACATTAAAGTCATTCAATTAACCTGTTTTTATTTAATGAGTAAACTGTAAAGTTCTCCAGAGAGCTTATTCACTTGAACTTCACTAGCAATTTATAAGTAATTTTCAGGTTATGTCCAGGATACATTCAGAATATATCCAGGATAATTTATAGTATCTTGCGTAATGTAAGATAAAGTTGCCTGGCCTTGTAACATCTTTAGGTAATATACAGAGATATATTTGAAATGGATAATAAGTGTATTCATTGAGAGCAGATCCCTCTCAATTGAAGGGGTATACTTTCTGTAAATCCTTGAAATAGAAAAAATATTATATGATGTCTGTGATAAAATCAAAACTATGCAATGTTTCAGAAGATGAGCTTCCCACTTAATTGGTTTGCTGGGTTGGTGAGGAACATAACACCTACTCAGATTTGCAAATTGTCATGCCCATGATCAGAGGAATTCCTATAATGAGACTCACTTAGAGTTTATGTTTTCTTCCATATGCATTACATATTTTTCTCATACCAACTAAGAATGAAAAAAGGAATTTATATGAGTTTGAAATGGGGTCCTGTTTCTAGATTGTGTGTCAGATGTCGTAACCTGACATTAGTTCTGAGAAAATGGCGAGCAATCAGACTCTAACATCAAAGAGGGGATCTCAGAACATTAGTGGGATCACTGCCATACGGCGTCCTCGGCTTTGGAGGTCCAGAAACTCCTGTTGTCCAGAAGTCCTTGCTGATGCCTGCTTGCCTGACTTTGGGTACCAAAAGTCCACTACTTCCAAGCTCAGCACTAGAAATGAGAATCCAGCCAGCGTGTCAGGAAACGCTCCCTGAAAGAGCTCCTGGAGTTTAGAGGTAACATGCTGCGGCAGGATCAAGGGTCATAAGGTCGAGGGTCATAAACACAGACTCATAAACACAGAAACAATATTGGGAAAAAAATGTAGTTAGTGATTTTGTTGTGGAAGAGAATAAGAGAAATCTCAAAATACTAAGGTTTCTTACAAGATGCTTTTCTAATGGCATAGCCATCTATGTTAAATCAGTGTAGTTGTTATAATGATTGTTCAATATAACAGGGATACTACGGCCGGGCACGATGGCTCACGCCTGTAATCCCAGCACTGGGGAGGCCGAGATTGGCAGATAACAAGGTCAGGAGTTCGAGACCAGACTGGCCAACATGGTGAAACCCTGTCTCTACTAAAAATACAAAAATTAGCTGGGTGTGGTGGTGGGTGCTTGTAATCCCAGCTACTTGGGAGGCTGAGGCATGAGAATCACTTGAACCCAGAAGGTGGAGATTGCAGTGAGCCAAGATCGCACCACTGCGCTCCAGCCTGGGACAGAGCAAGACTCCGTCTCAAAACAAAAACAAAAACAAAACAAAACAGGGATACTACTACCTTCCTAATAGGATTCTTGTAAGACTTGAGTAAAATATTATGTGTAAACTTCTTTTTTTTTTTTGAGACAGAGTCGTGCCCCGTCCCCCATGCTGAAGTGCAGTGGCACAATCTCTGCTCACTGCAAGCTCCGCCTCCTGGGTTCAAGTGATTCTCCTGCTTCACCCTCCGAAGTAGCTTGGATTACAGGCACATACCACCAAGCCTGGCTCATTTTTGTATTTTTAGTAGAGATGGGGTTTCTCCATGTTGGCTGGGCTGGTCTTGAACTCCTGACCTCAGGTGATCCACCAGCCTCGGCCCTCAAAAGTGCTGGGATTACAGGCGTGAGCCACCACACCTGGCCTATATGTAAATTTTAATAGCATAATGTACAGTGCTACCACTTATCGAATACCGCTTGTCGCTATTACCACACATCAATTGATTTGGTAGATACCAAGTTCAAATGTATGACAGAAGTATTAAACAGAGACACACACAGGAGGGTGGGGAGGGGCAAAAAAAAATAGACATACACATGCAGACACATGAAAGAGATAGAACTGTTACTGTCCTGAACTAATTTAGAGAGCAGAAAAATGCAATGACCCCATTGAGACAGTATTAAATATTAGATGCATAACAAAAAAACTCACAAGAGGGGTCAAAGTGAGAGTATTCTTGCAATGGGTCATATTCTAGGACCACTGTTTTTAAGGCACAAATACTTTAAGAACATAGGTTAAGATATAAAGTATTTGGGGCTGGGCACGGTCGCTCGTGCCTGTAATTCCAGCACTTTGGGAGGCCAAGGCGGGCAGATCACTTGAGGTCAGGAGTTTGAGACCAGCCCGGCTAGCATGATGAAACCTCATCTCTACTAAAAATACAAAACTTAATTGGGCGTGGTGGTGCATACCTGTAATCCCAGCTACCTGGGAGGCTGAGGCAGGAGAATTGCTTGAACCTGGGAGGCGGAGGTTGCAGTAAGCTGAGATCACGCCACTGTGCTCCAGCCTGGGCGACGAAGCTAGACTCCATCTCAAAAAAAAAAAAAAAAAAAGATATAAAGTGTTTGGCCAGGCATGGGCATGGTGGCTGGCTCACACCTGTAAACCCAGCACTTTGGGAGGCCGAGGTGGCAAAATTGCTTGAGGCCAGGAGCTTAAGACCAGCCTGGGTAGCACAGTGAGACCTCATCTCTACAAAGTTAAAACAAAACAGAACAAAGCCAGGTATAGTGGTGTGCATTTGTGGTCCCCACTACTGGGAGGCTGAGGCAAGAGGATCACTTGAGTCAGGGAGGTTGAGGCTGCGGTGAGCTATGATTGTACCACTACACTCCAGCCTGGGTGACAGAGTGAGACCCTGTCTCTAAACAAACAATAAAAAGATATAAAGAATGACAAAAATACTTTTCAGGTAAATAAAAGAAATTTTAATTTTATTAAGAGCTAATATTAATGGAGCATGGATATTTATTGAGCCTGGATAATTTTCTCTTCTTTTTTTTTTTTTTTTTTTTTGAGACGGAGTCTGGCTCTTGTTGCCCAGGCTGGAGTGCAATGGCGCAATCTCAGCTCACTGCAACCTCTGCCTCCTGGGTTCAAGTGATTCTCCTGCCTTAGCCTCCTGAACAGCTGGTATTACAGGTGGCCACCACCATGCCCAGCTACTTTTTTTGTATTTTTAGTAGAGATGGGGTTTCACCATATTGACCAGGTTGGTCTCAAACTCGTGACCTCAGGTGATCCACCCGCCTCAGCCTCCCAAAGTGCTGGGATTACAGGCATGAGTCACTGCTCCTGGCTGAACCTGAGTAATTTTATTGCCTCCTCACAGAATCCTATCAGGCAGGAAACTACAGTATTGCCAATGAGGGAACTGAGGCTAAAGTAGTAGAACAACTTTGATTCAAACACAGGCAGTGCAAATTTCAAAGGATGTCTTTGATGTGGGAATGACGGGGGGCAGAACAGTACAGTAAGGAAAGGAAAGGGCATTGTAAGGTGGAAGAAATAACATCAGGAATGTGGTGGAGGTGGGAATAAACAGCATGTGTTGAAGGGATGATGATCCCTTGGCTGAAACAGGGCGAATAGGTGGGCGTAAAGGCAGGCGGGAGAGGAGGCAGGTACGATAAACAATAGATTAGGGCTTGAATGAAAAGGGAACACAGGATCTAAACTTTTGGCTTTCAGGTTTTTTACAAAAGGTAATTCCAGTGGTGGTGTAAAAGTACTGGATTTGAAAGATGAGAGCCAAAGGAAGACCAATTGAGATACTCTTGGAATGGCCTCACTTTCATCTTCCTGGAAGTCGAAGAAACAAGTTCCTAACTGTCTAATGAAAAGCAGCACAACAATTTTATTCAGGAAGACTAATGTTTTTCCTATAGTAAATCTTGAAAAGAATTTATTGTGTAGCTCTTTAAAGACATTGAATTATATAAGTCAATTATTCATTCACTACAAACCAAATGCTTTTTAGGCCTACAGTGTGTGTTGTTATAAATGTTGTTATAAAACATTAAAACCACTGAAGTGTCTGCCCTTATGGAGCTTACTTTCTAGAGAAATTGTCTAGGGTAGTTGTCTTAAATAGTGATTTTTATTTTTATTTGTTTTTATATTCTATTTTTTTCTGCAACAAAAGCCACATTCAAGTGATTGTTTTTAATGCAAGAACCATTTTTTTGTCAACTCTTTCCTTTTTCTCTCTCCCCTTTCCTTTCCTTTCCTCTTCTTTCCTCTCCTTTCCCTTCCTTTTGAGACAGGGTCTCACTCCGTTGTCCAGGCTGGAAATGCAGTGGCACAATCTTGGCTCACTGCAGCCTCCACCTCCCAGACTCAAATGATCCTCCCAATTCAGCCTTCTGAATAGCTGAGATTACAGGTGAGTGCCACCACGCCCAGCTAATGTTTTATGTTTTGTAGCGACAGGGTTTTCTTATGTTGCTCAGACTGGTCTCAAATTCCTGGGCTCAAGCAATCCACCCTCCTCCGCCTCCCAAAGTGTTGGGGTTACAGGCATGAGCCACCATGCCCAGCCTCTTTTGTCATCTCTTAATAATGGCAAATTGCCAGCCTGGCTAACGTGGTGAAACCCCGTCTCTACTGAAAATACAAAAATTAGCCGGGCATGGTGATTCTCACCTGTAGTCCCACCTACTTGGGAGGCTGAGGCACGAAAATCGCTTGAACCTGGGAGTCAGAGGTTGCAGTGAGCCGAGATCACACCACTGTACTCCAGCCTGGGCGACAGAGCGAGACTGTGTCTCTGAAGTAAAATAAATACTGGCAAATCGTAATGCACTAATGTCATTCCTGTTGAGAACTAAATTTAACAAAAAGCTTACGAAATCTACAGAAACTGATGGTGGTGCACCCTTTAGGCAACATATCTCAAATATCAGTGATTTTATCTGGGCTTTTTAAAAGAGCTGGGGCTGGGCACTGTTGCTCACACCTGTAATCCCAGCACTCTGGGAGGCCGAGGTGGGTGGATTGCTTGAAACCAGAAGTTCCAGACTGGCCTGGGCAACATGGTGAAACCCCATCTCTACAAAAAATACAAAAATTAGCCAGGTGTGGTGGTGCATACCTGTAGTCCCAGCTACTTGGGAGGCTGAGGTGGGAGGGTTGCTTGAGCCCAGGAGGTGGAGGCTGCAGTGAGCCATGATCGCACCACTGCACGCCAGCCTGGGAGATGCAGTGAGACCCTGTGTCAAAATAAACAGTAAAGCCGGGTGCGGTGGCTCATGCCTGTAATCGCAGCAATTTGGGAGGCCAAGGTGGGCGGATCACTTGAGGTCAGGAGTTGGAGACCAGCCTGGCCATCGTGGTGAAACCCCATCTCTACTGAAAATACAAAAATTAGCCGGGCACAGTGGCAGGTACCTGTAATCCCAGCTACTCGGGTGGCTGAAGCAGGAGAATCGCTTGAAACCAGAAGGCAGAGGTTGCAGTGAGCCGAGATCATGCCACTGCACTCCAGCCTGGGCAAAAGAATGAAACTCTGTCTCAAAAAAATAAATAAAATAAAATAAAATGAAATGAAAAATAAAAAAATAATAGCCACCATTTAAGGAGCCCTTTTGCTTAAAACAACAGCTCAGGGGAGCCAAGTGAGGCCCAAATAAGGTCAGCACACAGCGAGACCCCAGCTCCAGGCTCACTAGCGGTGTGCTGAGTGGTAGCACTGCCTTCTCTGGGGTAGGCCATGACAGAGGTGCCAGGCAGCTCTTGTGAATCATAAATGACCTACCTGTCAGATTAAATGATGAAATCAGTTCCAGCTTTGTATTACTAATTAGGGGACAGCTCCTGTAACTATAGTTCGTTGGTTTGTTTTCTCTTCTAGGAAACCAACCAGGGATGAACAACTTCCTTCTAGTAATCTTTCTTTTGGCTCCTTCACAGGCTGAGCAAGAAAATATGTTTATGCTGAAAGGTGGTAATGGCCTGTGTCCTGAAAAGTGTGTGTCAAATGATTGTTGTGACAGAATGATGTGTGTAGGTACCTGTCCAGTGTGTCTCTGTCTTGCAAATCTGTAGTTATATTGTCTGAATGATAAACCTCCTGTTAATCAGAATTACCTCAAGTTACCTACATTATACCATTTCCTTGTCATGAATAATTTTGGAACATTGTTCATTTCCTTCCATATAAAAATCTATTTTTAAAAGATAATGTGAAGGTAGCCTATCTGCCATTTAACTATTGATAAGATAATTAGCATTTTTAAAGAATCCTAGCCTCTCAAGAGAAAAATTGAGAAGCTGAAAGCCATTCCCATCTAAGAACTCAGAGGTGTCAGTTGTTTGCCTGCCAACGCTCTCACATGAACTAAGAGGATGGAACTGCACATTTGTGAAGTATTCAGTAAGAAAGCAGAATGAAGACTTCTTGTGAGGGACAAAATCATTGGTTTGGTCACCTTAGTGAGATGCATTTTAAGAGAAAAGCAAAGAATTTGAATGTTATTCAGTAGTTTTACTGTTAGTATTAATAATTGCATTACTATTTCATGCTTTTTTCTATTGCCAAATAAAAGAAATAAGGGATTATGCTAACTTTATTAAGAATTTAACATCTTTTTTTTTTTCACATGGATACATATGTAACAAACCTGCACATTGTGCACATGTACCCTAAAACCCTAAAATATAATAAAAAATAAATAAATAAATAAATAAATAAAAAAGAATTTAACATCTTTTAGAGTGATAATTCAGTGTTTCATTGAGTTATAAAGAAAGAGAAATATAATTATAACTTGGAAGAAGAATACAAAATTGGAGTAGACATGCAGTAATGTAAGAACGAAGTTGAAAATATTAATACAAACTAATAACACTTAATAAAATATGTCTTTTCTAACTTTGTTCAATGAAATTGCCAAGGAGCAATATTACACCACCAACATGAGCCTGATCATATGCACTCTTGCTGGCTAAATTTTGAGGTCTAAAACCATTTTTCACTTAAAGGAACCAACATACCTCAGAAAAATGACTGATTCCATGTCTGGGTCTAGGGAAGCACAGGTGAGTCTTGGAACATTTTGTTTGGGCCAGAAGGCAAGTGCTTTCTAAAAGTAATGGTGTTGGGGCCTGGCATGGTGGCTCACGCCTATAATCCCAGCATTTTACAGCACACCTGTAATCCCAATCCCAGGCTAAGACAGGAGGATCATTTGAGGTCAGGAGTTCGAGACCAGATTAGCCAACATGGCAAAACACTGTCCTACTAAAAATACAAAAATTAGCCAGTTGTGATGGTGTGTGCCTGTAGTCCCAGCTACTCCGGAGGCTGAGGCGGGAGGATCACTTGAACCCAGGAAGTGGAGATTGCAGTGAGCCAAGATCATGCCACTGCACTCCAGCCTGGGTGACAGAGTGAGACTCCGTCTCAAAATAAATAAATAAATATAAAAACAAAAATAACAGTGTTGAAAATAATGGAAGAATACAGAAGCCAGTTTAATGGGACACCCATTGACTAGATTCTATTAAACTGTGTATCAAAAGGAAAATGATGACTATAGTTAGTTGAAATGCCTTAAGTAGGGAGGTGATGAATTCATAATGATAGCAAAAATGAGATAAGTCGATGAATTGTACCAAAGAAATTGAATATAATCAATCTCATTATTTACCCTGTCATCATGTTAGTACTACTGACTCATTTATTGAGTCAGTGCAGATACCAAATTCAGTAAATAACAAGTATGTTAATTTTAAGTTTACATTGAGAAAAATAGTTCTTTAACTCTTAGGCTGTAACTACCTGTGTCTACTAGTGCAAATTGCTTTTTTTGTAGTGACGAAATTATTTGTGTATGTAGGCACCTTCCCAATGTATCCCTGCCTGCCTTAGAAATTGAATACTGAGGGTTTTGATTGCACCTCAAAATGTCATTTTAGTGAATCATCTCAGGAAAATTGGTGTTGGAATATATTCGAATTTGTTTCAGTCAACTAAGTTTTGTTTTATTTATGTATGTATTCTGAGATGGAGTCTCGTCTGTTACGTAGGCTGGAGTGCAGTGACTCACTGTAACCGTTGTCTCCTGGGTTCAAGTGATTCTCCTGCCTCAGCCTCCTGAGTAGCTGGAATTACAGGTACATGCCACCACACCTGGCTAATTTTTGTGTTTTTAGAAGACACTAGGTTTCACTATGTTGACCAGGCTAGTCTGGAACTCCTGACCTCAGTTGATCCACCTGCCTCAGCCTCTCAAAGTGCTGGGATTACAGGCATGAGCCACCGCACTCGGCCTATGAAATAAATTTTAAGAGGTAGTTTATAACCCTGGTGGCATTTTGTTTAAGTATATAGTAGGCTGTTCAATAGAACTTTCCATGATGATGAAAATATTGCATATCTGTGCTGACCAATGTGTTAGCCATTAGTCACATGTAGCTAGTGGTTACTGAACACTGAAATGTGGCTACTGTGACCAAGAAACTGAATTTTTAGTTTAATTTCATTTAATTTAAAGTGAAATAGACACATGTGGCTAATGACTAATGTATTGAACAGTATAGGTCTAGATTTTCAGCCACTTTTAATTTTTTTTAGAGACAGGGTCACACTCTGTTGTCCAGGCTGGAGTGCTGTGGAGAGAAAATAGCTCACCACAGCCTCAAACTCCTGGCTCCATCAATCCTCCCACCTCAGCCTCTCGAGTAGCTGGGACTACAGGTTTGTGCCACCATGCCCGGCTAATTTTAAAATTTATTTGTAGAGGTAGGAGGTCTTCCTATGTTGCCCAGGATACTCTAGAACACCTGGCCTCAAGAGATGCCCCTAAAGCTCTGGGATTATATGCCTGAGCCACTGCACTGTTCTGTTACGCCTCCTTCAAATTAGATGGTTTTTCCTTAGTGTGACCTCTTGAGAAAAAAAAGAAAAAGAAAACATAAAAACAAAAAAATAGATGGTTTACCCAGTGATGCAAATTTCTTCTCACCAATTCTGGAAGATTGTCCATTTTCTTTCAGATAAGGATCTATATTGAAAAAATTTAGAATTTAAATTTATTGTTTGAATAGGTAAATTCATATTGTTTCAAAACACTAAAATGACAAAAAGGTGTATAGTAAGAATTCTCTCCCATCCTATCCCTCAGCTACCCAGGTCTCTTCAGCATAGATGTGACCGATGTTACCGGTTTCTTATATATCCCAAAGATACTTTATGCATTTACAAGTAATGTTAGCACATCACTGTTGTTCACAAGGCATTCTTAATTCCTCTTAACATATTTTAAGGGTCACTTTATATCAGTTCATCGACTGTCCCCTTCCTATGACTGTGTAGTCTAAAGAATCTGTTTTAAAAAGATACCTGAAGGTGGCTTGTCTGCAATTTTGACAGTCAACGAGATAGCTTGCATTTGAAATGTTAAAAATCCTCATTTTGACCAGGCACAGTAGCTCACCCCTATAATCCCAACACTTTGGGAGGCCAAGGCAGGAGGATGGCTTAAAGCTAGAAGTTTGAGACCAGCCTGGACAACATAGTAAGACCCTGTCTCTACAAAAAATAATTTTAAAAAAATCATAATTTCGTAAGACAGGTAATGATAACAGCAAGTAAAGCCTATGACAGCCCCTACTTGGTGCACCCTGCCCATATGCAGGAAGCTCGCATTTCGAAATACCTAGTCCTTTTTCTTTTCAAAACTTGTATTTTGGCCGGGCGCGGTGGCTCACGCTTGTAATCCCAGCACTTTGGGAGGCCGAGGCGGGCGGATCACGAGGTCAGGAGATCGAGACCACGGTGAAACCCCGTCTCTACTAAAAATACAAAAAATCAGCCGGGCGTGGTGGCGGGCGCCTGTAGTCCCAGCTACTCGGAGAGGCTGAGGCAGGAGAATGGCGTGAACCCGGGAGGCGGAGCTTGCAGTGAGCCGAGATCGCACCACTGCACTCCAGCCTGGGTGACAGAGCGAGACTCCGTCTCAAAAAAAAAAAAAAAAAAAAACTTGTATTTTGGGGGCCGGGCTTGGTGGCTCACACCTACAGTCCCAGCACTTTGGGAGACCAAGGTAGGCAGATGACGTGAGGTCAGGAGTTCAAGACCAGCCTGGTCAACATGATGAAACCCCATCTCTACTAAAAACACAAAAATTAGCTGGGCCTGGTGGCAATGCCTGTAATCCCAGCTACTCAGGAGGCTGATGCAGGAGAATCACTTGAACTCGGGAGCCGAGATCGCACTGCTGCACTCCAGCCTGGACAACAGAGCTAGACTCTGTCTCCAAAAAAAAAAAAAAAAAAAAAAAAAAAAAAAAGAAACTTGTATTTTGAACAAAATCTAGTCAAGTTTTGTGAAGTGATCCAAGATATTATAATGATAAATATGACTGTTTAAAAAATAACACAATTTAAATTTCAGTAATATGTAATTTCCTTTAGTGGTTTTTCCATTGCACAAAGAATAACATCCAAACTCCTCCCCAAGGCTCACCAAGCTTTGTGTGATCTGGCTCCAGACTTCTTAATCAGGAGGCTCCAGTCACATAGACCTCTTAGCACAGCCAGCTCTTTGCTGCCCTAGGGCCCTTGCACTCACTCTTCTGTCAGCTGGCATGCTCCCTCCTGGGCTCCTGTGCCTCTCTACTTCATCCTCCATCCTGGCTGGCACAGTGGCTCATACCTGTAGTCCCAGCACTCTGGGAGACCAAGGAGGGAGGATTGCTTGAGCCCAGGACTTTGAGACCCACCTGGGCAACACAGCGAGACTTTGTCCTTACTAAAATTTGGAAAAATTAGGCTGGGCACAGTGGCTCACACCTGTAATTCTAGCCAAGATGGGCAGATCACTTGAGGCCAGGAGTTTGAGACCAGCCTGGCCAACATGGTGAAATCCCATCTCTACTTAAAAAATACTAAAATTAGCTGGGTGTGGTGGCACACACCTGTAGTCCCAGCTACTCAGAGGCTGAGGTGGGAGGCTCACTTGAGCCCAGGAGGTGGAGGTTGCAGTGAGCTGAGATCGCACCACTGCATTCCAGCCTGGGTGACAGAGTGACTCCATCTCAAAAAATTTAAAAATTTTCTTAAAAATTTAAAAAAGTTAGCTGAGTGTGGTGGCATATGCCTTTAGTCCCACCTACTTGGGGAATTGAGGCAGGAGGATCACTTGACCTTGGGAAGTTGAGGCTGCAGTGAGCCTTGATCATGCATGCCACTGCACTCCAGCCTGGACAACAGAGTGAGACCCTGTCTCAACAAAAAAGGCACCCTCATTGATGTCTTCCCTAAATATGCCATCCATAGTCCTCCCGACCCAGTCCCCATACTGCTTTCTTCATAGCACTTAACTATAATCTGTAATTATTTTGTTTATTTAATGGTACTTATCTGATTGAAATATAAGATCCCTGAGAACAGGAACTTGAACTGTCTTCACTGGTATGTCTCCAGGGCCTAAAACAGAGCTTGGTATATAGTTGGTATACAGCTAATATTTCCTAAAGCAAAAAAGGTTGAATAA
Source organism: Hylobates moloch (assembly GCF_009828535.3). Taxonomy (NCBI): domain Eukaryota; kingdom Metazoa; phylum Chordata; class Mammalia; order Primates; family Hylobatidae; genus Hylobates; species Hylobates moloch. Next base: position 81,095,915 of record NW_026652284.1, read on the forward strand.
GCAAATTTGAATGCATTTCAAATATCAGATCAGAACTTGGGGGAATTTGGACAAATGTTATGCTTTTCAAATATTCCCTCATAATTAAATAAACATAGTGAATTACTTTCATAGAAACAGTGATTTATGTGAGGTTTTTGATTCATTAGCATCTATCTGGAGTCCTATTAACTTGTTTTGTAAGTCAGAGACATTCAGTATGTTTGAATCACTAGGCTGCTTGCTCTGCTGTGATTGCTGTTTATGAAGTGATGCTGCTTATGCCATAATGTATGTGCTCTTCATCTTATAATCTTGTTGAATCACTAAGTTGACATGTATTGGTCTCTTAGTCAACATTTATTAATTGAGTGCTTACCTTGTCATTACTAAGAAATACATGGTAGCTCACGCCTGGAATCCCAGCACTTTGGGAGGCTGAGGCAGGAGGATCACTAGAGTCCGGGAGTTGGAGACCAGTCCGGGCAACATAGTGAGACCTTGTCTTTACAAAAAATAGACAAAATTAGCTGGGCATAGGTGACATGAGCCTGTAGTTCCAGCTCCTCAGGAGGCTGAGGTGGGAGGATCGCTTGAGCCTGAGAGGTTGAGGCTGCATGGGCTGAGATCATGCCGCTGCATCCTGACCTGAGTGACAGAGCAGGACCCTGTCTCAAAAAAAAAAAAAAAGAAAAGAAAAGAAAAAGGGGGAATATGCATTTGTTGGTGCTTTAAACTTTGTAAAACATTTTTATTTTTCTTTTAGGAGACCTAAGTTGCCTAGTCTGGTCTCAAACTCCTGGCTTCACGTGATCCTTCTACCTCAGCCTCTCAAAATTCTGGGATTACAGGTATGAGCCACTGTGCCCATTCTGCAAAGTTTCTATTGATGTCAATTTATTTGATCTTCCCAAGCCCCCTACTCTGTAAAGCATTTTATGGCCATTTTACTGGTGAGGTTACTGGAACTTAGGAGGGATTAAATTTTGCTGGTAAAACTCTTCTCTAAAAACTTTATGTAGCCTTATTTTTTTTTCCTTTTCGAGACAGAGTCTTGCTCTGTCGTGCAGGCTGGAGTACAATGGCATGATCTCGACTCACTGCAACCTCTGCCTCTTGGGCTCAAGCAATCCTCATGCCTCAGCCACCAGAGTAGCTGAGACTACAGGCACTTTTGTATTTTTAGTAGAGATGGGATTTCACCATGTTGGCCAGGCTGGTCTTGAACTCCTAGCCTCCAGTAATCCACCTGCCTCGGCCTCCCATAATGCTGCGATTACAGGCATGAGCCACTGTGCCCAGCCAAAAACTTCTTATAGTCTTTTAAGGAAACAATACATATGTAAAACCAAAGACATTGTTACAGAATAATATAAACACGTGGAAATTAATTACAGAAATGTATACTGATGCCAAGGAGATTGTGAATTGTTTATACCCAAACGAGATCTAGTATAAAGTGTGGGAAGAGGTGAGTGTTTAACAGGGTTTGGAAGGAAAGGAAGAAACCAGAGTTGAGGGGTGGAAAACAAGAGGGGTCAGAGCTTTCCTGACAGAGGAAATGGGCTATGCAAAGATATGTATGTAGGCACAACACCATTGGAGAATGGGACCAGCAAATTAGCTTGACAAAAACAGAGGGGTCCCATCAAGAAATAATAAAAGATGAAGATTAAGAGTACCCCATTGGTGAAAACGTTTGGATAGCAAAAGGAGCTTAGGTTTTATTTGACAGACATTGGGAAGTCCATAAAAGCCCATGCAAATACAAATTAGATATAAAAACAAAGTTTGATGGCTCTTGTGGGAGCTCTGTGTGGAATGAACTGCAGCAGGAGAAATTGACAGAAGACTGCTGCAGTAATCCTGGCATAAGGTAACATGGCCACAGCTGATGGTGGTGACTGAGGAAACTGGAGCAAAGTGGACCCAGCGTGAAAGGCTCATCAGGACTGACTGACGGATTTAGAGTAAAAGAGGAGGAGAGGAAAGACTGAAAAAATGACTGCAAGGTGACCAGCCTGTTGTGTTGGGCTGATTATGGTGCAATAAACACGTTATTTATGACAGGAAGCCTTTTGGCCGAGGCCAAGAATAGAGAGATGGGGACGAGGAATTGGTGAGCTAAGTTTTTGAAATGCAAAGCTGAAGATGAAGCAAGGATGTTCAATTGCAAGTCTGTAGGCAACCGGAGAAACAAGTCTGGAGAGAAGGTAAGATGTCAGAGTTTGTATTGTGTCATTCTGATTAGCCTCTGGCTCGCTTTCCCAACTCTGCACACTTGCTGCCTATTCACCCAACTCAAATGCACTTTTCTTGGACATTTACTATCAGGAAGAATTTACATTTATAGATTTGGATATTTCCTGGTGAACTTTCTCTATGGTAGCATAAAAAAGAAAGATAAAAATAAAATACTTTTTAAAAACTCATTAGGACTTTTCACACTGAAATGATTATTTAGAAGTTACTTAGGGGCCAGTCACGGTGGTTCATGCCTGTAATCCTAATACTTTAGGAGGCCAAGGTGGGCAGATCCCTTGAGGTCAGGAGTTCGAGACCAGCCTGGCCAACATGGTGAAACCCCATCTCTACTAAAAATACAAAAAATTAGCTGGGCATGGTAGCCTAATCCAAGCTACTCGGGAGGCTGAGGCAGGAGAATCGCTTTGAACCTGGGAGAAGGAGGTCACAGTGAGCCAAGATTGTGCCACTGTACTCCAGCCTGGGCGACAGAGAGAGACTCCATCAAAAAAAAAAAAAAGTTACTTGGGGCTGGGCACAGTGGCTCATGCCTGTAATGCCAGCACTTTGAGAGTCCCAGGCAGGTGGATCACTTGAGCTCAGAGTTTGAGACCAGCCTGGGCAACATGGAAAAACCCTATTTCTGCCAAAAACAAAGAAAGAAAGAAAAAAAAAGCCAGGTGTGGTGGCGAGTGCCATCCGTCTCAACTACTCAGGAGGCTGAGGTGGGAGGATCACTTGAGCCTGGGAGGTGGAAGTTGCAGTGATCTGAGGTCCACTCCAGCTTGGGCGACAGAGTGAGACCCTGTCTCAAAAAAAGAAAACCAAAGTTAAAAAGTCACTTTTTTTTTTTTAAATTATTTTTTAAGGATGGTCAGATGCCACGAAGTAGGTGGCAGTGCCTTAACTGTATGTGTGTTGTCAGGCTTGAGGGCCTCTTTCATCCTTGTCAAGAGGTGTGCTAATTTTCTCTCCTTTCATACAACACTACTTGGGTTTTCAAAAATTAATATCCACTACTTTCACATTTAAAATCTCAAGCTTTTACATTAAACATTTCCATTTTATTATGCTACTTATAAATCTAACAAACAATGTCTGAGCCACTTGTTTAATCATTTTAAACACTTTAAATTGCATTTATTAATTTAAAAATTTGATTATTTTTTCAAAAACATCAATTTTCTGATTAACACACTTTTCCAAATTCTTAAGTAATTCTCATTAAACAAATACATTAAACTAATAAATACAGTAAGTTGTAATTTATCTTAAAAGTTCCAAAATAGGGTTGGGCGCGGTGGTTCAAGCCTGTAATCCCAGCACTTTGGGAGGCTGAGGCGGGCGGATCACGAGGTCAGGAGATGAGACCATCCTGGCTAACACGGTGAAACCCGGTCTTTACTAAAAATACAAAAAATTAGCCAGGCGTGGTGGCGAGCGCCTGTAGTCCCAGCTACTCAGGAGGCTGAGGCAGGAGAATGGCGTGAACCAGGGAGGTGGAGCTTGCAGTGAGCCGAGATCACGCCACTGCACTGCAGCCTGGGTGACAGAGTGAGACTCTGTCTCTAAAATAAAATAAAATAATAAAATAAAATAAAAAATAAAAAAGTTCCAAAATAGTACATAAACTTTTAAAAGATTTTAAAATTATAATAAAAAAGTCTACATCAGCAAGTTGTATACTTTAAAGCAGCATTGCAAGGTTAATTTTATTTTTTTTTTAAAGATGGGGTCTTGCTATGTTTCCCGGGTTGGTCTCAAACTCCTGGGCTCAAGCAATCCCCCTGCCTCAGCCTCCCAAGTAGTAGGGACTACAGGTGTGTACCATCATGCCTGTGCAAGGTTAATTTTTAGACACTTTAGTAAACATTAAAAGTATGTCTAGGCAGGAACAGACACTTCTCAAAAGAAGACATTAATGCAGCCAACAAACATATGAAAAAAAGCTCAACATCATTGACCATTAGAGAAATGCAAATTAGGCCGGGTATAGTGGCTCACACCTGTAATCCTAGCACTTCTGGAGGCCAAGGCGGGTGTATCACTTGAGGTCAGGAGTTCGAAACCAGCCTGGCTAACGTGGTGAAACCCCATCTCTACTAAAAATACAAAAAATTAGCTGGATGTGGTAGCATGCGCCTGTAATCCCAGCTACTCAGGAATCTGAGGCAGGAGAATTGCTTGAACCCAGGAGGCAGAGGTTGCAGTGAGCCAAGATAGCGCCATTGCACCCCAGCCTGGGCAACGGAGTGAGACTCCGTCTCAAAACAGAAAAGAAAAACAAAAAACACCATGAGGTTTGATTGCCTTCGTTATATCTCTATGTAATTCTAAATCTTCCCAGGATTAAGAGATGTATATCCACTAAAAAAAACAATTATGTCTTCCCAAGCAAATCTAGGAATACCTTCCCAAGGAATGATTTGGTTTACCTTCTTGGCTGGAGGTTTCTATATGGTCACAGTTCCTTGGCCTCTATGTCTCTGATTCTAGCTTCCTCTCTACTGGGCATCCCAAGGGAAGGGGGGTCAGCTTTCTCTACTTGAGTGGAATTGGCCAGACTCCAGTATTGCACCTTCTTTCCCACCACCTCCTTAGAGACTGTTCCTTCCCTCAGGATTCCAGTATGCTCAGGAAGCCTCTGGAGGCCCTGACCTCCCGCCTAAGGACCTGTTCTAGGTCAAGTGCAGTTGATGACCTGTTACAAACTGAACCTCTTCCACCCTTCGTCACCTGTAGTGGGGAGAAAAAGTATATTGTTAAGATTAAAATCTGCCAACAGAACTCCTCTTAGGAGAACAGAACTCCTCTTAGGAGAAAGAACTGTCTTTACCTGAAGAACCAGATTTAGCAAAGCACTCTCACAGGCCATTTTGGTTGTCCAAAGGCAGTCCTGAGGGGATGGCAGGAATAAGTTAGGAGTAAAATAGTGGACGCAATAAATTTTCAATTCCAGGGGACAGTCTGAGAGGAAAAAGGAGAAAAATTAGAGTGAATGGGGAGGGAGAGAAGTCATGCTCTGAGGATAAGGTAGGTGGGTGGACTCCATGGGAGGGGCACATGCCAATTCTCTGGTGACAGGCTTGGTACCTGTGCATTATAGTTTGTTCTGTGGTGTGCCCCTCCCTGTCATGACCATAGTGGTGTCTGCCGAAAGTTAATCTGAGAGTGATGTGCTATGGTTTGGATCAGAGCCAGGATATATTTAAGATTAGAACAGTGAGGAGACACAGTTGACCAGGAATGAAGACTTTAGTTATCGTGGTGTCAACTGGAATGGAAGGGAATAGAGGTGACAGAGAGAGGGCAGACTCAGGGATATCAGTAAGAGTAGTAAGAGTAGGAGCCACAGTAAAAGAAAATAGTGGGACCAATCACAGAAGGAATGAAGTTAAAACATTGGGGGCAGGTGGGCAGGAAGAATGACGGGGTAGAGAGCGTAGGGTAGTGATGTTGAATGCTGTACGCTGGGACCTTCGAGTGGATTCTGTGGCTAGAAGATAGGCCATGGCAGTGATATTTGGGACAGTGAATGGAGTACATTTCCAAAGGACTGAATTTAGAGAGGAAACATGGACTCTGCACAGCAGGATGGTTTGAGAGCTCTGCACATCGGAATTAGGGAGACGGGGAAGGGGGGAAAGAAACCCTGGGAAAAACTGAAAGAAATGATGTGTGGCTGGGTGCAGTGGCTCACACCTGTAATCCCAGGACTTTAGAAGGCCGGGATGGGAGGATCACTTGAGGTCGGGAGTTCGACACCAGCCTGAGCAACATAGCAAAAATAAAATAAAAATAGCCGGGTGTGGTGGTGCACACCTGTAGTCCCAACTACTTGGGAGGCTGAGGCAGGAGGATTGCTTGAGCCTAGGAGGTTGAGGCTGCAGTAAGCCAAGATCACACCAGTGTACTCCAGCCTGCTCAACAGAGTGAGAGTCTGTACCTCCGCCCCCGCCCAAAAAAAAAGAAGAAGAAGAAGAAGAAGAAGAAGAAGAAAGAAATGGTGTGAGAGAGGAGAATTTGGATATTGCTGAATCTAGAGAGCTAAGGAATGGAATAAATGAACTGATCCCAAGCATATATAAAATATGCACTTCAGTTTAGTTCATTAGCCATTCTTTTTTTTTTTTTTTTTTTTTTTTTTAAAGACAGATTCTCATTCTGTCATCCAGGCTGGAGTGCAGCAGTGCAATCTTGGCTCACTGCAACCTCCCTCTGCCTCCTGGGTTCAAGTGAGTCCCCTGCCTCAGACTCCTGAGTAGCTGGGACAACAGGCGCATGCTACCACGCCCAACTAATTTTTGTATTTTTAGTAGAGACGGGGTTTCACCATGTTGCTCAGGCTGGTCTTGAACTCCTAAACTCGCCTTGGCCTCCCAGAGTGCTAGAATTACAGGTGGGTGCCACCAAGCTCGGCCCATTAGCCATTCTTAAATACTTCCTGTGTGCTAGACCCAGAGAATACGTAAAACAAGGCTCCTGACATTGTCCAAGGTAAAGCCACTTTCTAACATCAGGAGGAACCCATCCAGGAAGCAGGTCTGCCTGGGTATGGGTCAGGGTGTGTGTTGTGAGGAGGGCCCTGGACTCTGCCCTAGATCAGTGATTCTCGAATCCAATCACACTCACCTTGAGAGTTTGTTAAAACAGATTGCTGGGCCCAACCACTAGAGTTTCTGATTCAGTAGGTCGGAGGTGGGGCCCTGAATTTCTACCAAGTCCCCTGCAGTGCTGATGCCACTGATGTAGAGACTGCACTTGAGATCCACTGAGGTTGAGTTGGTGGGGTGGGGCTAGGTGTGGATGCACAGAATAAACCATGCTGGCCAGGCGTGGTGGCCTGTAATCCCAGCACTTTGGGAGGCCCAGACAGGTGGATCACTTGAGGCCAGGAGTTCCAGACCAGCCTAGGCGATATGGCAAAACCCCGTTTCTACAAAAAATACAAAAAAAAAAAAAATCAGTGAGACTCTGTCTCAAAAACAAACAAACAAAAACACCAAAACAGTGCTATTCCTCACCTTCCTTCTCTACAGGTCTCAGGGTCTGATCACTGAGCTTCCATCACTTCCCTATGTTCTTTTCACCACAATTTTACTGCTGTGGCAACTTCTAACCCTAACAAGTTGTTAAAAGAGCTGCAGCTCTTGAAAATTGTGCTGAAGTGGAGATAGAGGAGAGGAATCATTGCCTAGAATTTTCCCCAAGAGCTGGGTGCAACGGTTCATACCTGTAATCCCAGAACTTTGGGAGTCTTAGATGGAAGGATTGCTTGAGCCCAGAGTTCAAGGCCAGCCTGGACAACATACTGAGACTCCATCACTACAAAAGTGTTTTTAAAAACTAGCCAGGTGCAGTGCTTGGAGCCTGTAGTCCCAGCTACTTGGGAGGCTGAGGTGGGAGGATCACTTGAGCTCAAGTTTGAGGCTGCAGTGAGCCATGATTGCACCACTGCACTCTAGCCTGGGTGACAGACACCATGAAAAAAAGAAGAAGAAAGAAAGAAAAGAAAAGAAGGAAGGAAGGAAGGAAGGAAAAAAAGAAAGAAAGAAAGAAAGAAAGAAAAGAAAAGAGAGGGAGAGAAAGAAAGAAAGAGAGAGAAAGAAAGAGAGAGAAAGAGAGAAAGAAAGAGAGAGAAAGAAAGAGAAAGAAAGAGGAAGAAAGAAAGAAAAAAATTCATCTCTTAGTGGGGGGTTCAAATTAACTATTTTCTTGAAAAATGTATAAAGTCACCAGGGATGGTGGCTCACGCCTGTAATCCCAGCACTTTAGGAGGCCGAGGTGGGCGGATCACTTGAGGTCAGGAGTTTGAGACCAGCCTGACCAACATGGAGAAACCCCGTCTCTACTAAAAATACAACATTAGCTGGGCATGGTGGCACATGCCTGTAATCCCATCTACTTGTGAGATTGAGGCAGGAGACTCCCTTGAACCCAGGAGGCAGAAGTTATGGTGAGCCAAGATTGGGCCATTGCAGTCTAGCCTGGGCAACAAGAGCAAAACTCTGTCTCAAAAAAAAAAAGAAAGAAAGAAAAATGTGTGAAGTCAGGATATGAACAGATTAATTTCAAAAAGAATGATAATTTACTTTTTTTTTTTTTTTTTCGAGACAGAGTCTTGCTCTGTCGCCCAGGCTGGAGTACAGTGGCGCGATCTCGGCTCACTGCAAGCTCTGCCTCCCGGGTTCACGCCATTCTCCTGCCTCAGCCTCCTGAGTAGCTGGGACTACAGGCACCTGCCACCACGCTCGGCTAATATTTTGTATTTTTAGTAGAGACGTGGTTTCACAGTGTTAGCCAGGATGGTCTCCATCTCCTGACCTCGTGATCTGCCTGCCTCAGCCTCCCTAAGTGCTGGGATTACAAGCGTGAGCCACCGCGCCCGGTCAAAGAATGATAATTTTCTTAAAACTGTAATACCGGAATATGAGAGACTAATGCACTCTTTCCTTGCAAACAGACCTACCCTTTTACTGAAGTCAATGCAGTTGGCAAAATAGTAATAGTCATTATTGTTATAAACAGCAAACAGACCTACCCATGGAGATGAATGAAAATCAGAACAATGGAAGCTGAGTAAATCAAACATTTGGTGGAATCAGGGTGAAAGTTTGATGCCTCTATCTCCACATCAGGAATGGGCTCGCCAATGGGACCATGATATCAGAAGACAGTTCACTTGTGTCCCCTCATCCCAGGCTGAAGTCTGGATAATCACTACCCATGATTATCTGTGACTCCCTTTTTACTTTCCTGGCCAACCAAAAGTCACTCCCCAACCCCTGGCCTGGGTGCCTCTTGCTCATTAATCCTTTAATGTAGTTACTGAAGAGGCTGTTAGTAAAAGCCATCCTCTCAGCTTGTACTTTGATCCTTAAAATCATCAAGATCCTTAAAGCCGTCATTCGAGAGCTGAACCATATTTCCAAGTTCTTGTTGAAGGCCTCTCTGTAGCAGCCAAATAGAAACTAGAGGCCGGGTGTGGTGGCTCATGCCTGTAATCCCAGCAATTTGGGAGGCCGAGGCAGGTGGATCTCCCGAGGTCAGAAGTTCGAGATCAGCCTGACCAACATGGAGAAACCCTGTCTCGACTAAAAATACAAAATTAGCTGGGCATGGTGGCACATGCCTATAATCCCAGCTACTTGGGAGGCTGAGGCAGGAGAATCGCTTGAACCTGGGAGGTGGAAGTTGCAGTGTGCTAAGATTGCGCCATTGCACCCCAGCCTGGGCAACAAGAGCGAAACTCCATCTCAAAAAAAAAGAAAGAAACTGGAAACTTTCACATGTATTTGTTATTATCAGAAGCATGGGGTGAGAGGTGTGCAGGGAAAGTGGGGTGAGGAGTGGAGAGATTGGGGAAAACTTTATTTCCTGAGAAATACCTCCCAGGCTAATGGGATCCTCCTACCTCAGCCACCTGAGTAGCTGGGACTACAGGCACGCATCACCATGCCTGGCTAATTTGTTCTTAAAATGCTGATGAAATCAGATTTCTGAGTCAGCTAGGAAATGTCTCAGCAGACAGGCTGCCAGTCTTCTTGGAACACATTATCACAGGGTAAGATGACAGGTAGCCAAAATCCTGCCTGAGGGTTCAGGGGAGGATTCTTGGAGATGATAACATCTGAATTTTATCTTAAAAGGTGATAAGGTTTTCAGGTAAACAGAGGTAGGCAGGGCATTCCCAGTATAATCCAGGGCACAGAGAAGAGAATTAGGACAGCAAAGTGGGAGGACAACTAGTGAAAGTTGGGGGGTGGCTGAGAGATAGAGAGGGGTCAAATCAAGGAGATCCACAAGTCTCGAGGGGAAGAAAGAGTCATTCAAGTTTGTGTTTGTTTGTTTGAGACAGAGTCTTGCTCTGTCATCCAGGCTGGAATGCAATGGCATGATCTTGGCTCACTGCAACCTCCACAGCATCCTAGGTTCAAGCAATTCCCCTGGCTTGGCCTCCCGAGTAGCTGGGATTACAGGTGCGTGCCACCATGCCTGGCTAATTTTTTGTATTTTTAGTAGAGATGGGGTTTTGCCATGTTGGCCAGGCTGGTCTCAGACTTCTGGTCTCAAGTGATCCTCCCATCTCAGCCTCCCAAAGTGCTGGGATTACAGGTGTGAGCCACCCCCCCAGCCTTCCCCATGCTCTTAAAAGCAGAGAAGAGTTGTGGAGGAATTGGGCTCCTTCCCTTTGTCACTGTTCAGTCCTTCCCACTCTGCTCCAGACCTTAGCTAGGATCCATTTATCACCAACATGTAAGCCAGCTCTTCCGTGAGAAGGGAGGTATACTTAGCCTTCAGGCTTGAGCTGATCTTGGAAGTCCTGTCCCAGCCTGAGGGGTCTGACCAGTCACTCAGGCTCTTTTTAAGTTTAGTAATTAAAACTTTTCATACTTAAAATCTTGTTAGGAGAGAAGACAAGAGTGGGAAGTAATGGAGAACACACAAGATTCACTGATGGGCTTTTTGTTTCAAGTATGAAAGACGTGGCTGGGTATGGCGGCTCATGCCTGTAATCCCAGCACTCTGGGAGGCCAAGGTGGGCAGATCGCTTGAGCCCAGGAGTTCAAGACCAGCCTGGGCAATATAGCAAGACCCCATCTCTACAGAAAATAAAAAATTAGTCAGGTGTGCTGGTGCATGTCTTTGGTCCCAGCTACTCAGGAGGCTGAGGTGAGGATCTCTGGAGCCTGGGAGTTTGAGGTTGCAGTGAGCCATGATGGCACCACTGCACTCCAGCCCGGGTGGCCAAGTGAGTCTGTCAAAAAAAAAAAAAAAACCACCACCACCACCAACAACAAAATAAACAAAAACGACTGGAGTAAGCCTGAAAGAAGAGAGAGCCAATGGACAAAGAGAGATTCAAGATAGAAGAGAGAAGAAACTAACAATGAAAGCATATCCTGGAGGAGCAGGAGGAGGGTTGCAATGGAGATCAACCCCAGAGGGGCTGACTCCAGACAGGAAGAGAGAGACTCCTTGGGGACCTGCGGATACTGATGCCACAGAGTCGGGTGTGGTCAGTCATGGAAGACACCCCCAGGGGAGGTCATCTGAATTTTACATAAATCCAAAGTCATTTAACAAACCATGAGATGACTACTTGGTGAGAGCCATTCACGTATATCATTACATTTAATCTTCACAACAACACTATGAGATAGATATTCTTTGATTTTATACTAGAGAAAAGAGCTCAGAGAAGTTAAACAACATGTCCTAGGTCACACAGTTTTCAAGAAGTAAACCTGGGGTTTGAATCCAGCCCATGTTCTTTGAATGACCCATATGACACCACGCTGTGTTACAGCAAAGGAGATGGAGTTTTGCCTGTCACAGAAAGCCCATGTGGGTGATATCAGAGGACAGTGCATCTCCTAATCTCTGAAACCACCGCCAGGGTGTTGTCTGTCTAGACGTTGAGCTTGTTCTGAAATCCAGATTTTCTAGTTTGTCTAGAAATCTGTCCAACTGCAGAAAATGGCATAGGCCTTTCTAGGGTCTGAAAGGGTTCGGGAATAGCCTGGTAAGAATTTGAATTAAAACTGCTAAACAATCTTCTGATTTTGTATCTTGTATTCATTACACAAGTCTTTGTGATAGTTGAACATGTGGGAAGGACTGGAGAAAATATTTGCAACCTGAAGATTCTGATCCAGTAAGCGTGAATAAATCCCATGAATGATGTGATCATTTATCAGGTTGGTAGTAGTAGTTACCTCTAGGAAAAGGAACCTAGGGGATCATCCAGGGAATATTGACCTATGTATATATGTTATTGAATCAAATACATTTAAAATCATATCTCTACATGATGGCGTGAACTTACTTGTTAAATGCAAAGTCCAGGTCGAGCACGGTGGCTCAACCCTGTAATCCCAGTGCTTTGGGAGCCTGAGGTGGGAAAATCATTTGAGGCCAGGAGTTCAAGACCAGCCTAGGCAGTATAGTGAGACCCTGTCTCTATAAAAAATAGAAACAGCTGGGCGTGGTGGCATGCACCTGTAATCCCAGCTACTTGGGAGGCTGAGATGGGAGGATCACTTGAGCTCAGGAAGTCAAGGCTGCAGTGAGCTGTGATCTTACCACTGCACTCCAGCCTGGGTGACAGAGTGAGACCCTGTCTCAAAAAAAAAAAATTGGTCAGAGGGAAGGATTTTGCTTTCCTTTTGCATGATGAGTGTAGACGTGTAATTTGAATCAGCCACCTTTCCCCTGATCTTAAGTTTATTTAAAAATAGTTGGTGCTTTCTTTGTGCTGGGCTCTGTTCTAAGTTCTAGGGAAATGGGTGAATAAGAAAGATAAAGTAGCTTCTCTTTACTTTGGCGATGCAAGCAGTTAGAAAATAGAAAGTATTGGGAGTTATAATGAGAGTGACCAGCTGGAGAGGACTGCTGGGCCCCTTCAGATGCTCAGCAAAGGCCCCTCTGCAGAGAGGAGGCTCAAGCTGAGACCTGAATGAGAAGAAGGAACAGGCAGCTAAAGATCTGTGGGATGAAGGCTCGAAGGCTGAGGGAACAGCAAATGCAAGCTCTCCCTAAAGTGTGAAAGGACCTGGCATGTTTGAGAAACAAAAAGAAGGAGCGAGTGGGAGAGGTGTTGAAGGGGAGAGGTGTCGACGGGGAGAGGTGTCGGGAGAGGAGGTTGAAGCATGAGTTCCAGCTGGGGTGAGGAGTGTGGGTTTTATTGTAAGGGTAATTGGGAGCCATTGGAGGTTCTAAGGCAGGGGACCAATGTGATCCTCTTTATGTGTCAGAAGCTCTCTTTGGCCATGACATGGAGAAGCGATTGTATAGGGCAGAGAATGGAATCAGAGAGATCAGTTAGGAGGTTATTGTCGTATAATGCAGGTGATAGGCTTGAACCAGGGTGGCAATGGAGGAAGAGGAGAATGGGTGAGATCCTGGATACATTTCAGAGGTAAGGTTAACAGAGCTTGCTGATAAGTTGGGTGTAGGAAGTAAAAGAGAAAGGATTGTTTCTAGATTTAGAACTGGGCAACTGTGCAGCCAGGCGCAGTGGCCAGGATGGTCTTGATCTCCTGACCTCGTGATCTACCTGCGGTGGCCTCCCAAAGTTACAGGGGTGAGCCACCACGCCCAGCCTTTTTTTTTTTTTTGAGACGGAGTCTTGCTTTGTCGCCCAGGCTGGAGTGCAGTGGCGCGATCTCGGCTCACTGCAACCTCCACCTCCCGGGTTCAAGCGAATCTCCTGCCTCAGTCTCCTGAGTGGCTGGGACTACAGGCGGCCGCCACCATGCCCAGCTAATTTTTATATTTTTAGTAGAGACGAGGTTTCACCATCTTGGCCAGGCTGGTCTGGAACTCCTGACCTCATGATCCACCCACCTCGGGCCTCCCAAAGTGCTGGGATTACAGACATGAACCACCATGCCTGGTGAATCTCCCCACTTTCATCTTGGCCTTGCCTTTTGGATTTGACTCTGAAGCAGCAATTCTGGCTTCCCAGAACCTGGCCACCTCTCTGGACTAGACTTGGCCTTGGAACCTTTTGAATCCAGAGCTGGCACTGGGGTGGGGCTTTGGACCATGTAAAACCACAGTGAGAACAGACCAAACCTATAAACTATACACCAAATGGAATGATTCCTAGTGGAGTCTAAAAGTCCCTCTTCTCATTTTTGGTTTGTGTGTGTGTGCGTGTGTGCATGTGTGTGTGTCTTGGCACAGAACTCACCACTTTGGGAAGAGGAGGGAGGAGGGAGAAGAAGGGAACAGGCTGGGGATGGGTGGTGCTGGCAATTCTGGTGGAGCTGAATTCAAGGGGCCTCCCCTGAAGTCTTCCTTTCCTAGTGAGGACTTCCATCAATAATCCTTTTATAATCTCAGCTCAGTAGCCTGAGCATTCTCTCCATGGCCAGCCTTTCCCACTTCCCATTCTGCCCTCCTTCCTCTCAGCACTGCAGGATGTACAAGTCACATGGCTGGTTTATCAGAAAAGAGGATAACTTCTGGCCTTAGTGCCGTCTGAAAAATTCTAAGGGCCCTAAAGTCAGAAGTCAAGCAGCAGTGCATTCGCTCAGAAGAGGGACACAGAACAAGAGAAGGCTTGTAGCCTGGAGCCAAGGAGGGCAAGGGCGGGAGTTCAGCACACACATGCTGAGCACCCCTGGGCATTCTTTTTTTAGTTTTTTTTTTTCTATAGAGATGGGATCTGTTATGTTGACCAGGCTGGTCTGGAACTCCTGGCCTCAAGGGATCCTCCTGTCATGGCCACCATGTTGCTCGGCACACCCAGGCATTCCTTTTGTTGTAAGGGTTCAGAACAGACTCTTACAGGGGCCTTTTTTAGGTTAGTGAAAACTTTTTGCATGCCCATTTTTATAGTTTATTATTATTATTTATTAATAATTATTGCCAATTATTGAGGACTTTTAGTTCCCTTATATATATTTCCTTGAATCCTTAGAATAGCTGTTCAAAGTAGATGCTATTTTCTCCCTTTTTATTTTAATTTAATTTATTTATTTATTTTTGAGACAAAGTCTCCCTCTGTCAGACTGGAGTGCAGTGGCGCATCTCAGCTCACTGCAACCTTCAGCTCCTGAGTTCAAGCGATTCTCCTGCCTTGGCCTCCTGAGTAGCTGGGATTACAGGTGACTACCACCATGCCTGACTAATTTTTTTTTGTATTTTTAGTAGAGACGGGGTTTCACCATGTTGGCCAGGCTGGTTTCAAACTCCTAACCTCAAGTGATCCCACCCGCCTTGGCCTCCCAAAGTGCTAGGATTACAGGCGTAAGCCACCGCGCCTGGCCTGTCTCCATTTTTATAAATAAGGAAACTGAGTCCAAGAGGGTCAAGGAGTTTTTACAAGATCAAACAACTAGTGTGGTGGAGGTTGGATTTGCAGGTGGGTCTGTCAGACACCACACATACTGGCTGTACAGAAACAAGTATCTGAGGCTGGATGCCGTGGCTCATACCTGTAATCCCAGCACTTTGGGAGGCCAAGGTGGGCAGATCACTTGAGGTCAGGAGTTGGAGACTAGCCTGGCCAACATAGTGAAGCCCAGGAGGGTTTCAACATGGTGAACCCAGGAGGCGGAGGTTGCAGTGAGTGGAGATCACACCACTGCACTCCAGCCTGGGTGACAAAGCGAGACACCATCTCGAAAAAAAAGAGAGAGAAGCTAGTTGTTAGGTATACATGGCTCTACCAGCCACTCACTATGTGAATGTGAGAAGTTTAAAACTTCATGTTCATCTTTTATAGAAAAGGGATAATAATAATACTTACCCCATAGGACTATTGTATGTGCATTCTATTAACTCTTGCTATTATCCCTTTTGTGTGTAGGCTGTGAATTCATTTCTTTTTTTTTTTGCTG
This sequence comes from Hylobates moloch, assembly GCF_009828535.3. Taxonomy (NCBI): domain Eukaryota; kingdom Metazoa; phylum Chordata; class Mammalia; order Primates; family Hylobatidae; genus Hylobates; species Hylobates moloch. The sequence goes on from NW_026652284.1 coordinate 81,111,490, forward strand.
GTTCACCATAACACATCTTCAATCTGTCCACACCTATTTGCACTAGTGCATCTTGCTTATACTATAAACGACAGAGGGCAGGTCCAGGATTATATCATTCTTTTGTGTGGCATTTTTTTATAGTCACTTTGATGAAGACAACGATGAACGTGTTGCTAAAAAAGAAAACTTTCATCCTGGCATTTGGCCAGTTCCTTTTTCAGGCCAAACAGCAGTGTGCTGGCCTGCTGACTGTGCAGAGGTCCCTTTTTGGAGAGAAGAGGCTCTCTTCCAGTTAGGTGAACTCCTGGCCTCTCTGGATTTATGCACATCCAATATGAATTTATAAGCATGGAGGAACTGTTTGCAAAACATCCTGCTCCCACTTGGATGCTACTTTCATTTTTGTGTGGTTTACATATATTTTTGCACAATTAATTGAAAAGTAATCTTTGGTTAAGTAAATTTGTTTCTTAGCCCTGAGCTACTAGACATTACAGTTTGGTGGACTACAAAGATTTTTATCCGTAGTGATCGAGGCAGAACTGATGGTTGTTTCTGTCTTAGTCTCTCAGGTTCTAATTGGAACTGGGTGGTCTTGGATTATACTGGTTTACATTACATAACTAGCAGTTTTGTGAAGATTGGAAGAGTCAGAAAGACCAGGCACCTAGAAAATGTGGGGAAAAGGATAGTCAGGGACTAATGTCACCAGGATTAGGGCAATTGAGGGAAGAGCTCAAGGTTATCTCCGAACTGACTGAGTGCCCAACTCTATCCCAACTCCCAGCTGATCCTTTCCTTCCTTCCTTTCCTCCCTCCCTCCTTCACATCTTTCTTTCTTTCTCTTTCTTTCTTCTTTCTTTCTTTTTCTCTCTCTCTCTTTCTTTCTCTTCCTTCCTTCCTTCTTGCTGTCTTCCTTCCTTCCTCTCTCTTTCTCTCCTCTTTCTTTCTCTCTCTCTTTTTCTTTCTCTCTTTCTTTCTCAGTCTCACTCTGTTGCCCAGGCTGGAGTGCAATGGCGTAATCTCAGCTCACTGAAACAACTGCCTCCAGGGTTCAAGCGATTCTCCTGCCTCAGCCTCCCGAATAGCTGAGATTATAGGTACACGCCAGGATGCCTGGCTAATTTTTGTATTTTTAGTAGAGATGGGGTTTCACCACGTTGGCCAGGCTGGTTTCGAACTCCTGACCTCAGATGATCCACCTGCCTCAGCTTCCCAAAGTGCTGGGATTACAGGTGTGAGCCACCGTGCTGGCCTTCTCTTTTTTTTTTTTTTTTTTCTTTAAGAGAGAGACAGGGTCTCACTTTGCCTCCAGAGTAGCTGGAAGTACTACAGTTGTCAGTTGTGCACCACCACCGCACCCACTAATTTTTTTTTTTTTTTTTTTGAGACAGAGTTTCACTCTTGTTGCCCAGGCTGGAGTACAATGGCGCAATCTTGGCTCACTGCAACCACCGCCTCCCGGGTTCAAGCAATTCTCTTGCCTCAGCCTCCCGAATAGCTGAGATTACCGGCAGGCTCCACCACGCCTGGCTAATTTTTTTTATTTTTAGTAGAGATGGGGTTTCACCATGTTGGCCAGGCTGGTCTTGAACTCCTGACCTCAGGTAATCCACCCACCTCGGCCTCCCAAAGTGCTAGAATTACAGGCATGAGCCACCGTGCCCGGCTTTTTTTTTTTTTTCATAGAGACGTGGTCTCACTATGTTACCCAGGCTGGCCTTGAACTCCTGACCTCAAGCGATCAGCAGCCTCTCTAATTGCTGAATTACAGGTGGAAGCCACAGTGCCCAGACCACTAACTGATTCATTTTCTGCCCTTCTCTGCCTCGATTTGTGCCTGGAAAGCTGATGTTTATGTGGTGCACCACCCAGGCTCCCTTGCTGGAAGGCTTGGGTTAAGTCAATGGGAGGCACCAGTGGGTGGTAAGAGGCTGGAAATAGACAAAGGTCAGAATACGTATTCCTCCCACTCTCTCCCTATGGTTCTCCATTATGAATCATAGTGATTGTGTCCCTTTGTGGTCACAGCTTCCATGGGGCAGACACTTTTCCAGGGCTCCAGTTTTTTATTTTTTTAATTATTTATTTATTTATTTTGAGAAGCATCTCGCTCTGTCGCCCAGGCTGGAGTGCAGTGGCATGATCTTGGTTCACTGCAACCTCCGCCTCCCGGGTTCAAGCAATTCTCTGCCTCAGACTCCCCAGTAGCTGGGATCACAGGCGTGTGCCACCATGCCCAGCTGATTTTTGTATTTTTAGTAGAGATGGGGTTTCATCATCTTGGCCAGGCTGGTCTTGAACTCCTGACCACGTGATTCGCTCACCTCAGCCTCCCAAAGTGCTGGGATTACAGGCATGAGCTACTGCGCCTGGCCTGTTTATTTATTTTGAGATGGAGTCTCGCACTGTCACCCGGGCAAGAATGCAATGGTGTAATCTCAGCTCACTGCAACCTCCCCTTCCTGGGTTCAAGTGATTCTCCTGCCTCAGCCTCCCGAGTAGCTGGGATTACAGGCACCTGCCACCACACCCGGCTAATTTTTTGTATTTTCAGTAGAGACAGGGTTTCACTATGTTGGCCAGGCTAGTCTCGAACTCCTGACTTCGTGATCCTCCCACCTCAGACTCCCAAAGTGCTGGGATTACAGGCTTGAGCCACTGCACCCCGCCTATTTTTTTTTCTTTTTTTTTAAGGCTAGTCAAGCAAAGCAGTGGGAGTGGAGAAGGAACAAAGGAATTAGTAGCTGGTTGTGATAAATTAGTTGTAAACACCACTGTACTTGGTGTTTACACCAGGGCTCTGGTTTTTAAGCTCTGGTAATAGCAATTTTTGCCCCTGACTCTTGGCATTGGTGGTGATGTCTTCCACTGTTCTTGGTCCACAGGAGCCTCACTTGGTTATCTTGACTCTGCCCTCACTCAGTGAGTCATCTTTTCATTAAAAATTTTTTCTTTTTTTTTTTTTTGGCCAGGCACAGTGGCTCATGCCTGTAATCCCAGCACTTTGGGAGGCCAAGGCAGGTGGATCACTTGAGGTCAGCAGTTCAAGACCAGCTTGGCCAACATGGTGAAACCCTGTCTCCACTAAAAATACAAAAATTAGCCAGGCATGGTGGCACCTATGTTCCCAGCTATTTGGGAGGCTGAGGCAGGAGAATCGCTGGAACCCAGGAGGCAGAGACTGCTGTGAGCTGAGATCACACCACTGCACCCCAGCCTGGGTGACAGAGTGAGACTCCATCTCAAAAAAAAAAAAAAAAAAAAAAAAAGGAAAGAAAGAAAGAAAAAAAAATCACTTTTTTTTTTTTTTTTTTTTGGCAAGTTTTGTTTTTTAAGAGATAGAGTCTCATTATGTTGCTCAGGCTAGACTCTAACTCCTAGGCTCAGGGGATCCTCCTGCCTCAGCCTCTTGAGTAGCTGGGACTACAGGCACACACCACCACATGCGGCTCAAAATTATTTTTCTATTGCAGCTGTGTGGACCATCTGCCTCCCCCCATGTCTGAGACTTACAGTACCCACATGAATCCAGAAAGCATACCTGGTATCAAGCTGCGTGAGAGGAATACTCATTGACTTGTTATAGTCTACATTTTGTGATATTTCTCTCTCTTTCGCCTCATCTGGATGTCTCTTTGAATGTTACACCCTTCAAACAGACATGAGATGACAAGGCTGATATCTGCTGCTCATTTGGGGGAGGTCGATAAGCAAAAGTCTTTTGTAAGCCCAGTGCCTCCTGGAGAGAGGTACTCTGTGCCTGCTTCATGATTGATTGATTGTTTGCCTATTGATTGAAAGACACATCCTTTTCATTGAAATCATTATAATTACTTTCTTATAATTGGCAAAGAATGCCGCAGTTGTTATCCTGAAGAGGATATGGTTTATTTTTAAACTATAGATGAATCTGAATTTTTAAAATCGCTAGCGTCTGAGCAAATGCCATGAGTAAACACACTTCAGCTGCATCCGTCTAAACTGCTGCTGGTGGAAGGCTGACGGGTAAAAATACTTTATACTTGTACCACTCGATACGTGTTTCTACGCTCTCTCTCCCAAATTATCACATTTGCTCATTACAACAACTTGTCGAGACAAGCAGAGTTGATATTTTTATTTCCATTTTAAAGGCTTCATTCATCAAACATTTATTGATCCTCTTTTATATACCTGTCCCACTGCTGGGCACTGGTGATACCGAGAAGATGATAATATAATTTCTGTCCTCAATACAGTGCAGTGGGAGATGCAAACATAGTAACCAACTAAAGTATGGTGTGGTGAGCAGTGTGCAGATGGTAAGAGTGAAATGCTATGGGTGCCAGGAGGAGGGAGTAATGAAAGGGGTGGGGAGAGTACATGTCATTGAGTGCTTGCCAAGTGCCAGGTATTGGGCTAGGGCCCTGCCCTTCTACTCCAAGTGTGGTCCACGGACCCCCAGCAGCTGCATCACCTGGGAGCTTGTTAGAAATGCAGAATCTCAGGCCACACCCCAGACCCCACTGATTTGAGAATCTGCATCTGGCTGGGCGCGGTGGCTCACGCCTGTAATCCCAGGACTTGGGAGGTAGAGGTGGGTGGATCACCTGAGGTCAGGAGTTCGAGACCAGACTGGCCAACATAGTGAAACTCCGTCTCTACTAAAAATACAAAAAATTAGCTGGGCGTGGTGGCAGGCACCTGTAATCTCAGCTACTTGGGAGGCTAAGGCAGAAGAATTGCTTGAACCTGGGAGATGGAGGTTGCAGTGAGCCAAGATTGCACCACTGCACTCCAGCCCAGGTGACAGCGAGAGACTCTGTCTCAAAAGAAAAAAAAAAGAAAGAAAGAAAGAAAGAGAGAGAGAGAGAGAGAGAGAAAGAAAGAAAGAAAGAAAGAAAGAAAGAAAGAAAGAAAGAAAGAAAAAAAGAAAGAAAGAAGAAAGAAAAGAAAGAAAAGAGAAAAGAAAGAAAAAAGAGAGAGAAGCTGCATCTGAGCAAAATGTTCAGGACATATCTGTGCACATTAAAGTTCGAGAAGCACTGGGCTAGGTGGTGGACAGATTTATTTTATTTTATTATTGTTATTATTTTTAGAGATAGGGGCTTGCTGTCATCCACCATGCTGGAGTGCAGTGGTGCCATCATAGCTCAATGTAGCCTCCAACTCTGGGGCTCAAGCAATTCTCCTGCCTCAGCCTCCTGAATAGTTGGGACCACAGGCATGTGCCACCATGCCCAACTAATTTTTAAAAGGAAAGTTTTTGTAGAGACAGGGTCTCCCTGTGTTGCCCAGGCTGGTCTCAAACTTCTGGCCTTGAGTGATCCTCCTGCCTTGGCCTCCCAAAGTGCTGAGATTATAGATCTGAGTCATGGTGCCCAGCCGACGTATAGATTTCGTTTAATTCAAAACCTGGTGAGGGAGTTGCTATTACTGTCGTGTAGGATAGGAGATGGAGTTAGGGACTTCTCTCCATGTCACATAGCTATGTTATGAAGCTGGAATTTGAACTCAGGCCTGACAGACTCCCAGGCTCCATTCACTACCCCAGGCAACTCCTTCCTCTCTGGGGACCACAGGGAAGCTTCACAGAGGAGAAGATGTCGAGCTAGGCTTGGAAGGACCTTGTCGGGAGGAAGGAGGGCGTTCCTGTCAATATACCACTTGAGCGAATGGTTGGAATGGGAATGGAGTAGGGCCTGTCTTGGGGAGTGGTGGGAAATAAGGTGAGTGAAGAATATTGCAATCACATTATAAAGGGCCTGGAATGCCATGCTACGGAAGTTGAATTTCTCCTGTGAGTGGATTTTGCAACGGGCTGTGGAATTGTGATCATGGGCAGATTGCTTGTGTTTGAAGTTCAGCTTTCCCTACTCACGGGCTGTGCTGCAGCTTGGGTTCTTTGCAGGCAGACACTGAAACAGATTTGGAGTGTAAGATGTTTATTAGGAATTAACAGCTATGAGAGGAAGAAGGAAGAAGCAGGGTTGGGCAGAGGAAGTCAAACAGCAGGCCCAACAAAGTCTTGGCCAACCTGATGGGAAATTCTGGAATGAGTACGGCCTGCCAGGGTTGACCTGTGTCAGGCTGAAATGGCCAGGCCTTTATAACCCTACCTTGCTCCGTCACCAGACACAGACTGCCCCAGGTGAGGCCATTCCTCAGGTGATGTCTGTAGCAGCGGAGACCCTGCAGGAGGAAGCTGTCTGCTCACTGCATTCCCCGTAGCTGGGTGGAGTGCATGGGGGCTCTGAGCAGCGCATCTTGGTATCTACCACAGGCGGTCTACTTACTTCTGCGTCTCTGTCTCTTCAGTGGCAAAATGGAAATATTAGTAGTAGATCCCTTGCAGGGCAATTGGAGGATTGTATGCCTGGTATCTAACCCAAAGGACACCAGGTATTATTATTCTCTGCCCTGAGGAAGTCACTATATACTTTCTACTTTGAGAGCACTTGGATTTTGAAAATCCTTCACCGTGGCCCAAGGCATAGAAGAGGGTCATGCCCATCCCTCCCAGCCCAGCTGGCTGCTTGGGATTCCTTCCCTTCCTCACAATGCTTCAGGTTAATGTTTGTCAGGATATATTGGTTGTGTGCTGGACAATAGGAAAGATTTGAAGAATTTAATGAAGGAGAATGATATGTCAGATCAGTGGCTTAAAAGATAGCGTAAGCTGGGTTGGGCATGATGGCATGCACCTGTAGTCCCAGCTAATCAGGAGGCTGAGGCAGGAGGATGGCTTGAGCCCAGGAGTTCAAGGCTATAGCTATGATTACACCTGTGAATACCCACTGCACTTGAGCCTGGGCAACATAGCAAGACCCCATCTCAAAACAAAACAAAAAGATAGTGTAAGTTGAATCATGAAGGATGATCTAAGGGGTGTATTATTTGGGTATAGGCTAAAGTTTTATAACATTGAGACTCAAGGCCCAAACAAGAGTTTCATGTTACAGTGTAAAAGTGAGTGGTCAAGAGCCACAGAAGGGACACTGCTCTGTGAGGCCACTCAGGGGCCCAGGTCTCTTTTACCTTGTTACTTTGCTATCTCTTAAGAGAGTGGCTCTCAAAATGCAGCTGCTGGGGCAGCAGCATCAGTATCATCTGGGAACTTATCAGTAATGAAAAATTTCGGGCCTCACCCAAGCCCTAGCAAATCAGAAACTCCAGGGGTGGGGCCCAGCAATCTGTATTTTTTCCCTGGCTGTTGCTATGGCAATGGTAAACTGACATGAGCAATCTGTATTTTAACAAGCCCTCCAGTTGATTTTATTTATTTATTTATTTATTTATTTATTTATTTGAGACAGAGTCTTGCTCTGTCACCCATGCTGGAGTACAGTGGTGCAATCTCAGCTCACTGCAACCTCCACCTCCTGGGTTCAAGCGATTCTCCTGACTTCGCCTCCTGAGTAGCTGGGACTGCAGGTATGTGCCACCACGCCCAGATAATTTTTTGTGTTTTTAGTAGAGACGGGGTTTCACCACGTTGGCCAAGCTAGTCTCAAACTCCTGACCTCAGGTGATCACGCCTCGGCCTCCCAAAGTGCTGGGATTACAGGCATGAGCCACGGCACCCAGCCGCCTCCAGGTGATTTTGATGCACACTCAAGTTTGAGAAACACTAACCTAGGATTTTGTCCTCATCTGTCATGTTAGAACTATGGGAGCAGCCTGTGGAGAGGCAGAAAGAAAGGAAGAAGAGAAAGGAAGAAGGAAACCATTTCCTTTTTCCAGAAAATACCTGGAAGTTGAGTCTATCACTTCTGCTCACATCCTTCTGGTTGGAATTTAGTTATGTGGCCGTGTGGTCCTGTGGCTTAACTAGCTGTAAGGAACCTTAGGAAATCGAATCTCCAGCTGGGAAGCCTTGCATACAGCTAAAACTGGGCTTCTGTACTAAAAGAAAAATCAAAGGAATGAATACTGGCAGAAAATTAACAGCCTCTGCCACCATTGTAATAGAATAAGACAGACAAACAATGAAGGACAGAACTAAAGCAGCGGGTGTGTGTCGGAGAGGAAGGGATGTACTTCAGAAATAAATTCTCCTCTGATTACTGCTTTGATCTTGTGGTGAGGGAGAGGAAGGAGAAGTGGACAACTCCTAGGTTTCTAGACAATTGGATGGTGATGGTGTTAACTGTGGTAGAGAGTCTATATTTTTATTTTATTTGTTTATTTATTTATGATAAGGTCTTGCTCTGTCACCCAAGCTGGTGTGCAGTGGTGTGATCATAGCTCACTGTAGTTTTGAACTCCTGGGTTCAAGCGATCTTCCCATCTCACCCTCCCGAGTAGCTGGGACTATAGGCGTGTGCCATCACACCTGGCTAGTTTTTATTTTTTATTTTTAGTAGAGATGAAGTTACTATGTTGCCCAGGCTGGTCTCAAGTTCCTGGCCTCAAATGATCCTTTTGCCTTGGTGTCCCAAAGTGCTGGGATTACAGGTGTGAGCTGTCACACCTGGCCTGTGGTAGAGATTCTAGAGGAAGAGAGAAGAATATGAGCTTAGTACTAGACTTAATAAATCTGAGTTGACTGCAGATTTGACTGAGTTGACTCCAGGTAGGGCCAGGCGCGGTAGTTCACGCCTGTAATCTCAGTGCTTTGGGAGGCCGAGGCAGGAGGATCACCTGAGGTCAGGAGTTTGAGACCAGCCTGGCCAACATGGTGAAACCCTGTCTCTACTAAAAGTACAAAAAAAAAAAAAAAATAGCCAGGCATGATGGTGTGTGCCTGTAATTCCAGCTACTCAGGAGGCTGAGGCAAGAGAATCGCTTGAACACTGGAGGCAGAGGTTGCAGTGAGCCGAGATCTCGCCCATTGCACTCCATCCTGGGCAACAGAGCAGGACTCCATCTCAAACAAAACAAAACAAAGCAAAGCAAAACAAAACAAAATAAAACAAAAAACGAAAAAACAAAAAAAAACAGAATATCCAGGTAGAAATGTCCAATCCTGTGGGTAGTTGCAATACCTGTCCAAGGACCCTGAAAATGGTTGAAGTTGGAGACAGAGATTTAGAAAACGTCATGGTAGTCAGAGCTTGAATGTGAACAGCATTGCCCAAAGTATGAGATGGGAAGAGGGAGTACTGCCACATAAGAGGTGAGCACTGGAAGAGAAACGAATGAAGATGAGAACGAGGGGTCGGAGTAGTTGGGAGAGTGAGAGAACACAGGGTGAAAGAAGTCAATGGAAGAGGCAAGGCACTTAAGGCCAGGGTGGGTACCAGTGTCAAATGCTGCAGAGATGACACATAGGACAAGCACTCAGGAAGGTCTTTGGCAACAAATGAGAAAAACTGAGACCCAGACAGCTTAAGGAATATGCCTAAGGTACCACAGCTAGTAGGTGGCAAAGCCAGGACTAGCCCTGTCTTCTGGCTTTAGTCTTCTCTTCCCATGAGAAGCTGCCAAGGAGCCCCTGGTTGCTCTTCTGATACCTCTGTGCCTACGCAGGAGCCCTTAGCACTGTCTCCCACACCACGCTGAGATAGAACTGCTTCCTGGTTAGTGTCTGTCTGTTTGTAGGACTTGTTTCTAAAATTATCAGGGATCTGTCTTCCTCCTATTTGCTTGAGCAGACCCACCCTGAGTCTAATTGACACACCAGGTGGGTTTATGGGCTTCTCCTTCCTCCCAAGCATCCCACAGCCGCATTGCCTATTGTCTTTGTGGCAAGTCTTGCCCGGCAGCCTAGCTTCAGAGCAACGTAAGTGGTTGCTGTTATACCCTTCTGCCCACCATGTGCTGGAAAGAGGAGCGTCATGACTAAAAGGCATGACTCATGTTCTAATCCATGGCACTACTGATCCTACTTTTCTGCATTTTAAAGTACAAACAGCTGGATATTGCTGAAGATGGCTCAGGGGGTCAAGGACAAATTTCACCAATGTGACCTCATTCTCCAGGCTGCCTGTTTATCCTGGAGGTTGATCTTGGACTTGGGAGCATACAAGGTTGCCTATCTTCAAAGTGCTCAGCTTGGCTTTTTAATTCTATACTCCTAAATCTTTGACAACTGTGCATCAACAAGCTTTCAAGGTAACTGAAGCCTATGGCAGCTTTCTGTCCTGTTACTGGTGAATGTTTTTGCCTGTTGGAAGGACGTTGCAGCTACAGGCAGACTCCCACCATCCACCAACGGCCTTATTGTCAATCTACAGTCGTGTGCTGACTGCGAAGTGGCCCGAGTTTTTTGCATATCTTGTGAGATCACTATGGGAACACAGTCATTATAATACAGCAGTTCCTGTCTTGAGGACTTTTGATAGTTTTATTTCTTACAGTTTCATTTCCTATTGATACAAAAGAGACTCTTGGTAACCAAAAATAAATATAACCAGAAATGTCAGATTCTTGGTTTCATATATGAACATGATTTTGTAATGTAAATTGAATAAGCCCAGATCTATTATGCAACTATATACTCTTGTAACAAGTGAGTCACAGAAGCCTCCATCAACACGGACATGTTGATGACCTTAAGAAGTTAGTGATTACCTATGATGTAGAACAAACAAGGCTGGTAGCTGCCAGCAGAAACTAGGCATAACTACTTCTAGTAAGTACTATTACTAGTTCTAAAATTTAAATTAAATCAGCTCACACCTTATTTTGTGCTGCTACCACTAAAATCCAAGCCACCATGACATTATCACTAACCTGGACTACTAACTCATCTTCCTGCTTTCACTCTGACCCCCTCCATTCATTTTCCCTGGTGAAGCTAGTGTCATCTTATAAGTAAATCAGATCATGTCATTCATCTTACAACTCATCTGCTTTCCCTCTCATCGCAGGATAGAATCCAAACTCGTCACCATGGTCTGTGAGACCCCCTGGGATCTGGCCTGCCTGACTCTCCGATCTCATGGCATTACCACTCCCCTCCCTCTTGTGATGATCTGTCCACACTGACTTTGCTGTTTCTCATGCCTGGCCCACCATGTGCAGACATGCAGGTTGTGCACTGCATAACTCCAAGACAGGCATTCAGTAGGCTGCAGGGTGAATGATGCCCTTGGAAGTATGTAGCGTGGTGACCCTGCTCACACGCCCAGCTCTTTCCTACCACAAAGCCTTTGCACTTGCTGGCCTTTCTGCCTGGACATCCATCTGAAGATTTTTTGCACGGCTGGCTCCTTCTTGTCATTCCCTTGACAAATATTCCACCAAACACTACTCCATACCAGGGAGGCTCCATACCAGGCAGGACCAGCTATATACTTTGCAGGTCCCAGTGCAAAATGAAAACCAGGGCCCCTTGTTCAAAAAGTATTAAGAATTTCAAGATGGTGACAGCAGAACATTAAACTAAGCATGGGGCCCTTCTCAGTGTGGGGCCCTGTGGGACAACATAGGTCACACCTCCATCAAGGTGGCAAGGGTTTCACATGTATTCATGAACTCAATTGTATTTTAAAGTTTAGTAGAAATTGCACAATTAATAACTGACTAGTGTATATTTACCTCTGCCTTTGGAAGTTAAAGTGTTTTGTTTTGTTTTTTTTTTTGAACTAAAAATTCCTTAAGTGTAATTTCATCCTTGAAAAGTCAAAGTTTTGCTGTTTTGGCACATTGTCAATTTTTAAAATTTAAAATACAGTTAGTTCAAAATATATTCGCAGCTTTCATTTATAAGACATTTATAAATATTGGGTTATAAAGTTCCACATTTAGTATTTAACTCAAAAAAAAAAAAAAAAAAAACACCAAAGGACGCCTGTAACAACTTCTTTACATATAAGACCTTCTCACTTAGTTATGGGTTTCTCATCCTCCTAGGAATCCAACATTCTCAGTCTAAATAACAACAGGAGAGACAAAAAGTTTAAGGCTCTGTGACAGTGAGATAAGGCAAGAACGTGTCTTTCTCTGAGGGAGTGCCATCGCTGCCAGCTCTCCTGAAGCCGTCTGGGGGATCAGATACTATTTCTGTAGTGGGTTACTCTTGGGTTAGTGCCAGGAGCTAAGTAGTTGTAAAAATGCGAACACTCTGAAAGCACTTGTAACCAACCAAGGAAGAAAACATGTTTCTGCCCCAATTTTTGCTAATTTTGTAAGTGACCGTTAAAAAGAAGAAAGAAGAAGGAAACAATCCAAGGAATGATGTGCATTTATATTTGTGTAATGTAAAGAACAAAAGCAAAAGGTAAATGCCCAAGACTAATTTACGATGTAAGCAAACTCTGACTTCCTGCTTACCCACCCCATTTGCTCTCTGAAAAGTAGCTGATAAACTCATTTATATTAAGGTATAAATGGCCAATAAGGATTAATCGCTTATCTTCTACAGGAGTATTTGCTTTAGAGCAGGGAAAAAGCATCTTTGCCAAAGGGCTGAAAGTTTTAGTGGCAGACTTTCTGCAAAGCTCAAAAATCAACCACAGATAAATTATTCTACCTTGAGAAAATTGTGATACTTGCTGCTTCCTTTTCATCTCCTCCCATTCTCTTTCTCAATGTTTTGTTTTGGAATAATTTTTGATTTATAGAAAAGTTGCAAGGGTAATTCAGGGAATACCCATATACTCTTGACCGAGTTTCTCCCAATGTTAACATTTTATATTACTACGCCACATTTATTTGTTAAAACCAAGAAACTACGATGGAGACATTGTCAGAGGCATTTGAACCAGAGTAACTCCATCTTTTTTTTTTTTTTTTTTTTTTGTGACGGAGTCTCACTCTATCACTCAGGCTGGAGTGCAGTGGTGTGATCTCGCTCACTGCAACCTCTGCCTCCTGGGTTCAAGTGACTCTCCTGCCTCAGCCTCCCGAGTAGCTGGGACTACAAGCGCCCGCCACCACGCCCAGCTAATTTTTGTATTTTTAGTACAGATGGTGTTTCACCATCTTGGCCAGGCTGGTCTTGAACTCCTGACTTCGTGATCCACCCGCCTCGGCCTCCCAAAGTGCTGAGATTATAGGCATGAGCCACCGTACCTGGCCATGCAACTCCATCTTGAATGGGGGCTGGGTAAAATGAGGCTGAGACCTACTGGGCTACATTCCCAGGAGGTTAAGGCATAGATAGCAGGTCGGCACAAGGTACAGGTCATAAAGACCTTGCTGATAAAACAGGTTGCAGTAAAGAAGCTGGCTAAAACCCACCAAAACCAAGATGATGACGAGAGTGACCTCTGGTCGTCCTCACTGCTACACTCTCACCAGCGCCATGACAGT
>NW_026652284.1:81129653-81160222 GCF_009828535.3 Hylobates moloch
CTCATGCCTGTAATCCCTGCACTTTGGGAGGCTGAGGTGGATAGATCACCTGAGGTGAGGAGTTTGAGACCAGCCTGACCAACGTGGTGAAACCCCATCTCTACTAAATACAAAAAATTAGCCAGGGGTGGTCATGGGTGCCTGTAATCACAGCTACTTGGGAGGCTGAGGAAGGAGAATCACTTGAACCTGAGAGGCAGAGGTTGCAGTAAGCTGAGACTGTGTTGTTGCACTTCAGCCTGGGCAACAAGAGCAAAACTCTGTCTCAAAAAAAAAAAAAAAAGCTCAACATTAATAATCATTAGGGAAATGCAAACCAAAACCACAATAAGGTGTCATCTGTCCCCAGTTAGGATGGCTATTATCAAAAAGACAAAAAAATAACTGCTGTCAAGGGTGTGGAGCAAAGGCAACTCTTATACGTTGTTGGTGGGAATGTAATCTAGTAGTACAGCCACTATGGAGAACAGTGAGGAAGTTCCTTAAAAAAAAACACAAATAAAATTACCATATGTTCCAGCAGTTCTACTACTGGGCATTTATCCAAAAGAAAGGAAATCAGTATATCAAAGAGACATCTTCACCCCCATGTTTACTGCAGCATTAATCATCATAGCCAAGATATGGAGTCAACCTAGATGAATGAATAAAGAAAATGTGGTGTATATATTTTATATATATATGAAATATAATATATATGGTATATATAAAAAATATATATATATATATTTTAGATGGAGTTTCACTCTTGTTGTCCATGCTGGAGTGCAGTGGCACTATCTCTGCTCACTGCAACCTCCACCTCCCGGGTTCAAGTGATTCTCCCTGCCTCAGCCTCCTGAATAGCTGGGATTACAGGTGCCTGCCACAATGCCTGGCTAATTTTTTTATTTTTAGTAGAGACAGGGTTTCACCATGTTGGCTAGGCTGGTCTTGAACTCCTGACCTCAGATGATCCGCTGATCTCGGCCTCCCAAAGTACTGGGATTATAGGCATGAGCCACCACGCCTAGTGTATATGAATATATTTTTATAAATACATAAAATATATAATTATATATAATGTATTATATATAGTTACATATAAAACATTACATATATATAGATATATATAATGGAATACTGTTCAGCCCTTAAAAAGAATGAAATCCTGTCATTTGCAGCAACCTGGATGGAACTGAAGGACATTATGTTACGTGAGTAAGCAAGGAACAATTAAACACCGCATGTTCCCACTAATATGTGGAAGCTAAAAAAGTTGATCTCATAGAAGTAAAAAGTACAATAGGGGATACTAGAGGCTGGGAAATATAGGAGGAAGGGGTATACAAAGACTGTCATCTTCATGGGATTGAATGACCAATACCACTACCTTTGTAGTGGGAAGGAGTACTGGAGGCCAAGTAGCATAGGTCAGTAGCCCTTATCACTTCATTGCTGGACAGTTGCAGTGGGTACCTCTTCCTGCACTTTCTACTGCAATCCACGGTAAACCACACATTGTGCTTCTAATAGGATTTATTTTTTTTTTTTTGAGACAGAATCTCACTCTGTCATCCAGGCTGGAGTACGGTGGTGTGATCTCAGCTCACTGCAACCTCTGCCTCCTGGGTTCAAGTGATTCTCGTACCTCAGCCTCCTGAGAAGCTGGGACTACAGGCACCCACCACCACACCCAGCTAATTTTTGTATTTTTAGTAGAAATGGGGTTTCACTATGCTGGCCAGGCTGGTCTCAAACTCCTGACCTCATGATCTGCCCGCCTCAGCCTCCCAAAGTGCTGGGATTACAGGCATGAGCCACCGCCCCCAGCCAGGATTATTTCTTAGTGATGTTCTTCTATTAATACCTTGAGCATAATCAAAGCTACCACTTACTGAATGTTTTCTATGACCGAGGGCTCTATGCTAAAATACTTTTCCAGCATTGCTTCAATCTTTACAATGGCCCTATGGGGTAGGTAATAGTATTGTTCCCATTTAACAGATGATAAAACTGAGGTTTAGTAAGATTAAGTAACTTGCCCAGATCATATATCTAAAAAGTAGGATAACAGGGATTAAAACTGAGAACAGCCTGATTCCAAGGAGGCCGTTCTTTTTTTTTTTTTTTTGAGAGAGAGTCTCGTTCTGTGGTCCAGGCTGGAGTGCAATGGCGCCATCTCAGCTCACTGCAACCTCCGCCTTCTAGGTTCAAGCGATTCCCCTGCCTCAGCCTCCCAAGTAGCTGGGCTTACAGGTGTGCGCCACCACACCCAGAAAATTTTTTGTATCTTTAGTAGAGACAGGGTTTTACCACGTTGGTCAGGCTGGTCTTGAACTCCTGACCTCGTGATCTGCCCGGCTCAGCCTCCCAAAGTGCTGGACTTACAGCACCCAGCTATTCAAGACTGTTCTTAACCACCCACCCATATCCTCCTCACACTTACAGCAGAGTGTGGTGGAAAGGGACTGGATCGAACATGGCCTGTGAGAGGTATTTTCTTTCCTTCCTCAGTGGGTCGACATGTGAGTTGAGGTGGCCGAATATAAAACCATCAATGATAATAGAAGGCAGTATAGATAGAGCACCAACCTATGCCCTAGAAACCCAGGTGTGGGGCAGCTGGGAGAGGCTTCTGTAGAAGGCATTTGAGAGAGATGGGGCCAGGCCTTCAATGTGGGCCTGGAATTACACCTATGAGAAGCCCCTATCTGGCAGGGCTCACACTATGCCCATCTTATGCCTCATTTCACCCTGCCTTCCCGTGTCTCTGCCTCCCCTTCAACCAAATGGATCTGTGGGAGGCTTTCTTCACAACACATAATGAGCCCAAGAGCTAACACTTATGGAGGGTGCATATTGTGCTAGTCACTATTCTGAGCACTTTACATATGACAGTTTAATCCTCACAATAGCCCTGTAACATAGGTACTGCTATGAGCCCCATTTTACAGATGAGGATATTGAGGCACAGAAAGGTTAAGTAACTTGCCCAAGGTCACCCAGTTATTGTGACAGCCAGAATCAGAGCCCAGGCAGTTTGGTTGTAGACTCCTCGCCTTTGAGGTCTGGGCTGGATTATACCTCCAGTGTAATTTCTGTTCTCCTGATCTGAGCCTCCCTGGAGGCCCTGACCTCTACTTTGCAAGTCCTTTCCACACATTGCTATAAAATCCAACCCAGCCAAATGCAAGTTAAATAACACAACAGCAATCACTGTAAGGGGAGCAAAGACTTTTTGAACAACAAACTTCTATGACTTGCCCTGAGCCTGGTGGTTCCCATTTAATTTTCACAACAATCCTTTAAGACAGTGGTCTCCAACCTTTTGATACCAGGGACCAGTTACATGGAAGACAATTTTTCTACAAACAGAGTGGAAGTGGTTTCGGGATGAAACTGTTCCACCTCAGATCATCAGGCATTAGATTTTCATAAGGAGAGCACAACCTAGATCCCTCGCATGTGCAGTTCACAACAGAATTTGCACTTCTCTGAGAATCTAATGCCGCTGTTGATCTCACAGTTGGTGGAGCTCAGCTGGTAATGCTTGTTTGCCCTGCCACTCACCTCCTGCTCTACAGCCTGGTTCCTAACAGGCCACAGAAGGGTCCTCCCAAGGGTAAGGGACCCTTACTGTAAGGTTTTTATCAATGGGGAAATTGAGTCTCAAAGACATTAAGTAACTCACTCAAGGGCTGAGACTCCCATGCAAAACCTAAGCCCTCCCCTGTATAGCTTGGTCTCAAATCTCTTCTCCTCACTGAAGCCTTCCTCCCCACCCCCAACAAGTGCACATCAGTCCCTGCTCAGCACTGACCACACTCTTTTTTTTTTTTTGAGATAGGGTCTCACTGTGCTGCCCAGGCTAGAGTGCAGTGGTGTGATCACAGCTCACTGCAGCCTCAACCTCCTGGGCTCAAGTGGTCCTCCTGCCTAGGCCTCCCAAAATATTGGGATTATAGCCATGAACTACTGCACCCAGCCTACTCATTCATTCTTTTAATGAGCTTTGATTCTTCTGCAGCTTATCAGACTTTCTCCCAGTGCCTTCTCTCTGGCGTTCTGAGTTCTGCCTTCAGTAGTTGTACATGACAAGTCTAGCCAGACTCTTAGGACAGCCCTTCACCTGCCTGGGAGCAGCTATTATTGTGTTTCCTTCAGGGAGTCTCTGCAGAACCTGAACCTCAGTCCCTCCAGCTGTTTCCTGAAAGACACAGTTTCAGTGCCTATCACCCTGCTGGCTGCCCAGCTTTGAATGAACTGCGCTTGATCTCAAGAACAGAACATTTGACTCTACAGTGTAAAGTTGTAGGTTGTGGGTAGATCACTGCAGAATATTCTAGATTATATCTCCCCGAATATGGACCCAGTAGTTTTATAAAGACAAAACATGGGCCGGGCATGGTGGCTCACGCCTGTAATCCCAGCACTTTGTGAGGCCGAGGCAGGCGGATCACAAGGTCAGGAGATCGAGATCATCCTGGCTAACACATGAAACCCTGTCTCTACTAAAAATACAAAAACAAAATTAGCCAGGCGTGGTCATGGGCACCTGTAGTCCCAGCTACTCGGGAGGCTGAGGCAGGAGAATGGTGTGAACCCGGGAGGCGGAGCTTGCAGTGAGCTGAGATCGCACCACTGCACTCCAGCCTGGGTGACAGAGCAAGACTCCGTCTCAAAAAACAAAACAAAACAAAACAAAACAAAAAACATTTTTAAGCTCTATCCTAAGCAGAGTTCAGTCCTCAATGTGGGGAGCCAGACTCATTGCTTTATAACCTAGAAGCTAGGCTGAAAAACTGGTGCCAGTGGAGGGGGAAGACTTTCCTTCCTCAAGGACTTCTATTCAGTGGGGGTTCCTAGCCAGAGGCTGGCCAGGGAGGCCAAAGGGGAGAGAGGCAGTGAAGAGCCTGTACTTGCTGGTCACTAGCAGTCCCAGCAGGAGAGGGAAGGGCATAGTGTTAGGGAAGGGGGCCAAAGCCAAATGGCTTACTATCATTTTGATTTGTCCACTTGACTTCTTTTCTTATGAGGGAAGTTAAGCACCTTTTTGTATGTATAAAAATTTATATATATATATATATATATTTGAGACAGAGTCTCACTCTGTTGCCCAGGCTGGAGTGCAGTGGCACAATCTCAGCTCACTGCAACCTCTGCCTCCCGGGTTCAAACGATTCTCCTGCCTCAGCCTCCCGAGTAGCTGGGATTACAGGTGCCCACCACCACACACAGCTAATTTTTTGTATTTTTAGTAGAGACGGAGTTTCACCATGTTGGCCAGGCTAGGCTCAAACTCCTGACCTCAGGTGATCCACCCACCTTGACCTCCCAAAGTGCTAGGATTACAGGCGTGAGCTACTGCGCCTGGTCTCTGTTGCTGATTTCTAGAGGATTTTTATATGTTAAGGAAATTAATTCCTTGTGTTATACAGTACAAATGAATTTTTCTAGTTTGTCATTTATTCACTTAATGTTTTATTTTAATTTTAATTTTTTTTAGAGATGGGGTCTCACTCTATTGCCCAGGCTGGAGTGCAGTGGTGCCATTATACTCACTGCAGCTTTGAACTCCTGAGGCCAAGCAATCCCCTGCTGAGAGGATCCTTCTGAGGGAGCCTCCCAAGTAGCTGGGATGATAGGCACCCACCGCCATCCCCAGCTAATTGTTGTTGTTGTTGTTGTTGTTGAGAAGGGGTCTTGCTGTCTTGCCCACGATGGTCTCAAACTCCTGGCTTCAAGTGATCCTCCTACCTCAGCCTCCTAACACGTGGGGTTAATAGGCATGAGCCACTGTGCCTGGCCAATGGTATTTTTTTTTTCTATGTAGAAACGTTTTATTTTCCAAGTAGTCAAATGTATCAATCTTTTCATTTGGGGATTCTTTGCTTCTATTTCTCCTCTTTGTTTTTCACATATATCATATCTAGGAAAGCCTTCTCTATTCTGGTATTATAAAAATAATATCCTATGTTGCCTTCAATTATTATTATTATTATTTTGAGACAGAGTCTTGCTCTGTCACCCAGGCTGAAGTGCAGTGGCACTATTGCAGCTCACTGCGAGCTCCGCCTTGTGGGTTCAAGTGATTCTCATGCCTCAGCCTCCCGAGTAGCTGGGATTACAGGTGTGCGGCATCATGCCCAGCTAATTTTTGTATTTTTAGTAGAGACTGGGTTTCATTATGTTGGCCAGGCTGTTCTCGAACTCCTGACCTCAAGTGATCTGCCTGCCTCATCCTCCCAAAGTGCTGGGATTACAGATGTGAACCACCGTGCCTGGCCGTCTTCAATTATTTTTATTATTTTACTTTTTACATGTCAATCTTTGATCCATCTGAAATTCATTCTGATGTACTATGTATTGTTCATTTACTGTATGTGCTGAGCATGGCACTCAGCACTTTATATACATTATCTTATTTAATAGTAGTTATGGAAACCTCTATTATAATGATAAGAACATTGAAGCTTAGCAAGGCTAATTCAGTCAACATCTTACATCCAGTGTCAGGACAGAGCCCAAGTCTGCCTGAATCCAATTTTCTTTTCTTTTCTTTTCTTTCTTTTTCTTTTTGAGATGGAGTTTCATTCTTGTTGCCCAGGCTGGAGTACAATGGCGCAATCTCGGCTCACCACAACCACCATTTGCGGTTGTTTGTTTTTCGAACTCCTTACCTCAAGTGATCCACCCACCTTGGCCTCCCAAAGTGCTGGGATTATTGGCTTGAGCCACTGCGCCCAGCCTATCTTGGTTGTTTTTTGAAACCTTCTGTCGACACCTTAAAAAAATCAAGAAAGGACCAGCATTAAAATTGGAGGGGTGGGATGGGATATCTGTGTTGGAAGAAAATCCTTAAAATAACTATTGGCCGGGCGCAGTAGCTCACTGCAGCTTTGAACTCCTGAGGTCAGTTCAGTCACTTGAGGTAAGGAGTTCAAGACCAGCCTGACCAACATGGTGAAACCCCATCTCAACTAAAGATACAAAAAATTAGCTGGGCATGGTGGCATGCACCTGTAATCCCAGCTACTCGGGAGGCTGAGGCAGGAGAATCTCTTGAACCTGGGAGGCAGAGGTTGCAGTGAGCTGAGATCATGCTATTGCACTCCAGGCTGGGCAACAGAGCGAGACTCTGTTTCCAAAAAAAAAATAAGAAGAAGAAGAATTCTTTAAGGCAGGCTGGGTGCAGTGACTCATGTCGGTAATCCCAGCACTTTGGGAGGCTGAGGCAGAAGTATCACTGTAGCTGAGGAGCTCCAGACCAGCCTGGGCAACATAGTGAAACTTCGTCTCTACAAAAAAATCTAAAAATTAGCTGGATGTGGCAGCATATGCCTGTGGTCCCAACTATTGGGAGGCTTAGATGGGAGGATTGCTTGAGCCTGGGAGGTGGAAGTTGCAGTGGCCAAGATCTTGCCACTGCACGGCAGCCTGGGTGACAGAGTAAGACTCTGTCTCTAAATAAATAAATAAATAATAAAAATATTTTTTAAAAGAAATACTTCATAACTGACACTCCTGATGGTGCAGGGAATAACTGTGTTTGGAAAAACAGAACATACACACATGACTCTGAAGTGAAATGCATTTTAGAAGATTGGACTCTCAATGAGAAGTTTGGGGAATACCTTAACCAATTTTTTTTTTTGTCTCATGTTTTTCTTTTGTTTTAGGCACACTTGATACATGACACAATCTATGTCTATTAAACTTTTTGTTTCAACAACTGAAGTCAATTAATGAAAGTGCAGGCATTGATTTAAGCATCAGCAATGGTGACTTTGGCTTCAACTCGTGGCTCAATACTGATGGGAATAATCAGTTGAGCCATCTCAAAGAACTATGCAAATCAATGATTGCTTGTGAATTCTCATCTGGAAAGGATCCCATGTCTCAGAACCTTAAGCACAAGGAGTTTATCTTCTAGCAATTCTCAGAGTTTTGGTAGGCGTCCGGACAGGCCCTTTCACTTTGAGGATCTTCTCTTTTGTGCCTCTGATCAAGTCAGCCACACCTTCTCCAGGGGTTTTCCTTTGCAGCTGGATAGCTTGACTTCAGTTCTGTGACTCCCCACCTCTGGCTCCGTGGGTGTCTTTCCGGTGAAGGCCAAGGCTTTGGCAAGGCTTCCTGGCCAACCTGTTCCTAGGCAGAACGAGTTGCTCCGTGAGCTGTGAGTCAGGTGCAGGAGTGGCCAGCCCCACTGCAGTGGCGGCTCACCTTCCTCAAAGAGTTTAAAGTTTAAAAGTTTCTTTTAATCATCATGAAATAAAAGTGCAAAGTGATACAAAGACATTGTGTCAGTACCTTTTGTTGTTGCATATGTACTTGTATGTTGCTTAACGATAGGGATACATTCTGAGAAGTGGATTGTTAGGTGATTTTTGTGTGAATGTTATAGAAGGTGCTTACATATAAACCTTAGTTTACTGAAACTTTTTAACTTTATAAACTTTTTAATCTTTTAAAACTTTTGGGCTCTTTATAATGTCACTTAATCTTTTATAGTTTCACTTAGCTTAAAACACAAATACATTGTGCAGCTGTACAAAAAATTTCCTTTCTTTATATCCTTATTCCATATGCTTTTTGCTTTATATCTTTATTCCATACGCTTTGTATCCTTATTCTATATACTTATTCTATATCCTTTTTTCTAATGCATATGTCAATATGTATTAACCTAGGCCTACACAGGGTCAGAATTATCAATATCACTGTCTTTTATCTCCATGTCTACCTGACCCACAGGAAGGTCCTTGGAGGCAATAACACACGGGGAGCTGTCATCTCCTACGACAACACTGCCTTCTAGAACACTTCCTGAAGGACCCGTCTTGAGGGGGTGACATTCTTTTCAGAAATATGTCCATGGTGGTTTGCTTGGTTTGTTTCTTTTTTTAATCAAAGATTTTCGTGAGTAATGACATTGGGCTACAAATGTTATGACAGCTACAGTGTCACCAGGCGATAGGAATTTTTCAGCTCCATGATAATCTTATGGGACCACTGTCATATATACAGTCCACTGTTGACTGAAAGGTCATTATGTGGCATGTGACTGTATATCATTTGAACTCCATTTTTGGCAACTAACTGTATCAATGGATCTAATTAGTCTCCTAGGTTGGTAAATTTTTTCTTATGCTCTTAGACTGGGTGTCCCTACTTGTATTTACCATTGAAACCAGACTAAAGGATTCTACCGCTGCCTTTAAGTTTCATCTTTTTTCTTTTTTTTTGAGACGGAGTTTTTGCTCTTATTGCCCAGGCTGGAGTGCAATGGCGAGATGGCTCACTGCAACCTCCACCTCCCCAATTCAAGCGATTCTCCTGCTTCAGCCTCCCAAATAGCTCGGATTACAGGCACCCACCACCATGTCTGGCTAATTTTTTGTACTTTTAGTAGAAATGGGTTTCTCCATGTTGGTCAGGCTGGTCTCGAACTCCTGACCTCATGTGATCGACCCACCTCGGCCTCCCAAAGTGCTGGGATTGCAGGCATGAGCCACAGCACCAGGGCATTTTTTTTGTTTTGTTTTTTGAGATGGAGTCTCACTCTGTCACCGAGGCTGGAAGCAGTGTGGCTCACTGCAACCTTCACCTCCTGGGTTTAAGCAATTCTCCTGCCTCAGCCTCCTGAGTAGTTGGGTTTACAGGCGCACGCCACCATACCAGGCTAATTTTTGTATTTTTTCTAGAAACAGGGTTTCGCCATGTTGGCCAGGCTGGTCTCGAACTCCTGACCTCAGGTGAGCTCCCCGCCTTGGCCTCCCAAAGTGCTGGGATTATAGGCGTGAGCCACCACGCCCAGCCTTTTTTTTTTTTTTCTTTTTTTTTTTCCTTTTTCTTTTTTTTTTTCAGATGGAGTTTTTCTCTGTTTCCAGGCTGGAGTGCAGTGGTGTAATCATAACTCACTGTAGCTCCGAACTACTGGGCTCAAATGATCCTCTTGCCTCAGCCTCCCAAGTAGCTAGGGCTACAGGCACAGGTCATCATGCCCAGTTAATTTAGTTTTTTAAATTTTTTTGTAGAAATAGAGTCTTGCTATGTTGTCCAGGCTGGTCTCAAACTCCTGGCCTCAAGTGATCCTCCTGCCTCAGCCTCCCAAAGTGCTGGGTTCACAGGCATGAGCCACCATGCCTGGCCTTTATGATTTCTTAAAGATTGGTGTTGATGTCTGTGTGGACATATCTGTAAATTATTTCATTATCTTGGAAGTATTCCATAAGATTTGCAGAATTAAACTTATTTGAGGCAGTTGGTAGTCTCTTACCACCTCCTCACTTGTCTTGGGCTTCATGGTGGTTTTATTTATTTATTTATTTACTTTTATTTTTATTTATTTATTTTTTGAGACAGAGTCTTGCTCTATTGCCCAGGCTGGAGTGCAGCAGCACAATCTCGGCTCACTCCTCCACCTCCCGAGTTCAAATGATTCTCTTGCCTCAGCCTCCTGAGTAGCTGGGACTACAGGCACACAGCCATTTCTAGCTAATTACATGGTTTGTGCTGTGCTCTTAAATTTTTTTTTTTCCTTTTTTTTTTTTTTTTTTTTTTTTAAATTTTTTTTTTTCCTTTTTTTTTTTTTTTTTTTTTTTTTGAGATAGAGGCTCACTCTGTCACCCAGGCTGGAGTGCAGTGGCACAATCTCCACGCAGTGCAACCTCTGCCTCCCGGGTTCAAGTGATTCTTGTGCCTCAGCCTCCCAAGCAGCTGGGACTGAGCACATGCCACCATGCCCAGATAATTTTTTTTTTTTTTGTACTTTTAGTAGAGATGGGGTTTCACCATGTTGGCTAGGCTGGTCTCAAACTCCTGGCCCCAAGTGATCCGCCAACCTTGGCCTGCCAAAGTGTTGGGATTACAGGTGTGAGCCACCGCGCCCAGCCTTCATGGTGGTTTTAAATTTGTAGAGAACATCCATCAGAAGTGCATGGAGTGGGCAGAGCCTGTTCAAAATGTAGATTCCCAGTCTGCTCCCAGAGATTTAGGCATAGTAGAGCTGAGATGGGGCCTGAGAATATGCATTTTAACACACTGGGTGATTCTGATGCTCCACTCTATGAGAAGCACCTTATAGAGAGGAAAATGATGCAAAACAATCATTCCACACTTACAACTTTTCCTGATAATCTGTTGGCATTACATATCTCTCCCAAGCAATGGATCATAGTCTTACTTGGTTGGTCTTTTTGATGCAGACATGGCCTATAAAAAGCCCTTTTGCTTAAGATTTTTCACAAACCTCAGATTATTCTGCATTTTAACCTTCCTGACTTCCTCACAAAACTGCCTTTTAAGAATAATTATTCCTGGCCATGGGCCATTCCTGTTATGAGTAGGATGGGTGCTTTAAAAACCTGAGCCCACCAGAGCACTCTCTGTCCAGCCCTGCCTTGGCCACCTCAGGTTCTCACAGGGAAGGCGACTGCCCTGTATGGCGTTCAGCAGGGATTCATTGATAATGTGATGAGGACTGTGGTCGACAGGGAGAAGTGCTATATGGGCTACTTATTAGGATGCCTATAGGAAATTTGCCCAGGGATGGGTAATATACTGGAGCTGTTCCATTTGGAAGTGGTTGAGGTAAGAGGATAGTGGATTCACGCCAAAGCTGAGGCTGTCCAGCCTTCTGGAACTGCTGACATCTGACCTTCTACCTCTCCCCAGATGCCCCCATCCAAACCCTTCCTCTCTGACTCTCTGGATCTTATATACACTTCCACTACAGCATATTCTACACTGTATTTTAATTGTTTGTATGTCTGCCATTTATTATACTTTCTGAAAGGCAGGAACCGTGTCTCCTTCATTTAAAATTAAAACAATACAAAAGCCAGGCGCGGTGGCTCACGCCTATAATCCCAGCACTTTGGGAGGCCGAGGCAGGCTGATCACTTGAGGTCAAGAGTTCGAGACTAGCCTGGCCAACATGGCAAAACCCCTTCTCTACTAAAAATACAAAAATTAGCTGGGTGTGGTGGCGCATGTCTGTAATCCCAGTTACTCGGGAGCCTGAGGCAGGAGAATCTCTTGAACCTGGAGGCAGAGGTTATAGTGAGCCAAGATTGTGCCACTATACTCTAGCCTGGGTGACAGAGGGAGACTCCGTCTCAAACAACAACAAACAAACAAATAACAGAAGCCTGTGCTTTAGACACTACTTGGCACATAATAGGCACTCAATAAATATGTGTTAAATCAAACCAAAGATGACAAATACTTGATGTGCGTACTGACCTCCCTCTCCTGCATGGGGGCAGACGTTGCTAATAGATCTTAATGCTCTTTCCTACGGAGCCTGAAAGCAGCTTCAATATCCTTCAAAACATGGCTTTCCATAAAATCTGCCAGAATTGGCTTGCAAAAGAAACCTATTTGCCAATTCTAAACAAAATGGAAGTCCTTTTCTCCCTACAGTTCAGTTCTTCACTCCATTCATAGCATCACAAATAAAAACTTACAAATATAAATCAGGTACTTAAAAAGTCAGTCCAAGCTGGTGTGATATATACTAAGGGGATAATACAGGCAATTACAGTGAAATGTAATGCTGGAGGAGCTAGCATCTAGCAATAAGCAGATGGCTGAGTCTTCCAACTTGTGAGACTCTGGAATGATACTGGTGAGATAATAGTGAGAATGACACTAAAACTCAGCACCTCTTCTCGTGGGATCAGCAGAACTGAAGCTTTTCAAGTAATGATTCTAATATCATAAAAGCAGGGCCCACATTTCAGTTGGATCCAAAATCAATGTGTAAGTTGGGAATCCTGGCTTCTGACACTCACCAGAAGACAGGGATGGTATTATTAATGCTAAAAGAGAGATAAACAGTAGCAGGGAAGACCAGCCATGGTGGCTCAGGCCTGTAATCCCAGCATTTTGGGAGGCCGAGGTGGGCAGATCATTTGAGGAGAGGAGTTTGAGACCAGCCTGGACAACATGGCAAAACTCCGTCTGTACTAAAAATACAAGAATTAGCCAGGCGTGGTGGTGCGTGCCTGTAGTGCGTGCTACTTGGGAGGCTGAGGCAGGAGGATCACTTGAACCTGGTGGGCAGAGGTTGCAGTGAGCTGAGATCACACCACCGAACTCCAGACTGGGTGACAGAGAGAGACTCTGTCTCAAAACAAAACAAAACAATAGCAGGGAAGTCCGGGAGCATTTTCTTTTCTTCTACTCCCTTCCCCTTCCCTCTCCCTTCCCCATGCACCCTTTGAACCGTGATTATCATCTTTTACTTAGCAATCTCGAGGTTTCCCTGATAAAGTTCTTTTGTGTGTTTATATAACCTCCCAAAGTGGGGCTGCTCTGAAGTAAAGCCAGATCCTCTATCACTGACTCTTTCTCTCGCAGCAGTGGCCACTATAGTTGCTTTCTCTCAAATCCATTCTTTAGAACTCAGTGACACTGAGAAAAACTTCTTAAACTCCTAGATTGGAGACTAAAGAACTTAACAGCATATTTAAGACTTGAATAAGCTCTAAATTTTCTGGTCTCAGTCTCAGAGGGGAATTGGATTTTAAGGGCCTGTAATACAGAAATACTTACTTACTGGACTCTACTAGTAAGTGAGATTCTCCAAATTAAAAACAAAACAAACAAAACAAAAATGACCATGGTGGCTCATACCTCTAATCCCAGCACATTGGGAGGCCGAGGCAGGAGGATTGCTTGAGGCCGGGAGTTTGAGACCAGCCTGGGCAACCTAGCAAGACCCCACCTCTACAAAAAATAAAAAAAATGTAGCTGGGAGTGATGGCCACACCTGTAGTTCCAGCTACCTAGGAGGCTGAGGTAGGAGGATCACTGGAGCCCAGCAGGTCAGGGCTGCAGAGAGCGATGATTGTAACACTGTACACCAGCGTGGGTGATAAGGCAAAATCTGTCTTTAAAATAATAATAATAATAATAAGGCCGGGTGCAGTGGCTCACATCTGTAATCCCAGCACTTTGTGAGGCTGAAGCGGGCAAATCACGAGTCAGGAGATCGAGATCATCCTGGCCAACATGGTGAAACCCTGTCTCTACTAAGATACAAAAAATTAGCCGAGTGTGGTGGCATGAGCCTGTAGTCCCAGCTACTTAGGAGGCTGAGGCAGTGGAATCGCTTGAACACGGGAGGTGGAGGTTGCAGTGAGCCAAGATCACGCCACTGCACTCCAGCCTAGTGACAGAGCAAGACTCCATCTAAAAAAAGAAAAAAAATTACCATAAAAGCAATTTTTCTGTGAACATACAATGTAAATATAGAAAATATATTAATGTATTAAGGCATTAGATCCATCTCTGCTTTCATAAACAGCCTAACTAGTGCTGTGCTGCCCCGAGATCAGAACCAAGAGTCGAAATATTTGTTCACTATGCTGTCGAGTAGTGCAGGAGCTTCCCACAAGATTGTGTGGTATGTTGGCTTAAATGTTTCCACTGTGAGGCCAGGCATGGTGGCTCACACCTGTAATACCAGCACTTTGGGAGGTCGAGGAGGGTGAATCACTTGAGGTCAGGAGTTTGGGACCAGCCTGGCCAACATGGTGAAACCCCATCTCTACTAAAAATACAAAAATTAGCCGGCTATGGTGGTGGGTGCCTGTAATCCCAGTTACTCAGGAGGCTGAGTTTGAACCCAGGAGGCAGAGTTTGCAGTGAGCAGAGATCGTGCCACTGAACTCCAGCCTGGGCCACAGAGTGAGACTTTGTCTCAAAATAAAATAAAATTAAATAAGTTTCAACTGTGCCTCTTTTTGAGCTTTTAGGACAGGTTTTTATAGTCCTGTCTGTTCTCTCCTTGTGGAGCCGTCAGATGCCATACCTGGCTCTCGCTATGAGCCCGCCTGCCTGCCTGCCCGCCCGCCCGCCTGCCTGCCTGCCTGCCTGCCTTCCTTGCTTCCTTCCTCCCTCCCTCCCTCCTTCCCTCTCTCCCTCCCTCCCTCCCTCCTTCCCTCTCTCCCTCCCTCCCTCCCTTCTTTCTCTCCTTTTCTTTCTCTTTTCTTTTCTTTCTTTCTTCTTCTTTCTTCTCTTTCTCTTTCTTTCTTTTTCTTTCTTTCCTCTTTCTCTTTCTTTCTATCTCTCTTTCTTTCTCCCTCTTTCCCTCCCTCCCTCCCTCCCTTCTTCCTTCCTTGCTTCCTTCCTTCCTTCCTTCCTTGTCTCACTCTGTCACCCAGGTGGGAGTGCAATGGCACAATCTCAGCTCACCACTGTAACCTCCGCCTCCCAGGTTCAAGTGATCCTCCTGCCTCAGCCTCCCGAGTAGCTGGGATTACAGGCATGCGCCACCATGTTCAGCTAATTTTTGTATTTTTAGTAGAGACAAGGTTTCACCATGTAGGCCAGGCTGGTCTCAAACTCCTGACCTCAAGTGATCTACCAGCTTCAGCCCCGCAAAATGCTGGGATCACAGGTGTGAGCCACTGTGTCCGGCTATTTTATTCTTTATTTTTAAAAAAATAAAGTCCGGGCCTCACTATGTTGCTGAGGTTGGCCTCAAATTCCTGGCCTCAAGTGATCCTTCCACCTCGGCCTCCCAAAATGCTGGGATTACAAGTGTGAGCCACAATGTCCTGCGAGCCCACTTTCAAAATGTATGTTTACTTTCAAGTTATTATTTCTAAGAGGTTATGGGCTAGAAAATTAGAGAATCAGGTTTCTTTGAGTTGTGTGTAAAATCAGAGTTACTAGGCTCTAGATGAAGCCTTAGGGACTTTCTGATGAATAAAGTGCTTTAAATAAGTAATGAACATTGTGCCATCTAATTGGACTATGTAGAGTCATGTTATGCTCATTCCTGGATTCTTGGGTGGCTGAGTTTGCTGGAAAAGTAATTTTTGGATAAAGTGTTACAATTTAAAATAATTTAATAGTGGTTAAAAATTAAATTAAGAAACATTTCTTAGAAAATTTCTGATATGTTCCTGAGACATTTTATATAATTCAATTTTTGTATCTATTTCAGGGAACCTTGCAATGATAATTTTCCTGAAGTACATAAGAGGTAAAAAAAACATATGCTTGCTTTTCCATATGTTAAGTTGTTGAGAGCAAGTTATGCTGGTTTTTTAGTTTCTAAGTGTGCAGTTCAACAGAGCCTACAAAGATCAGGAAGGGATTTACATGCCCAGGAATAAGGCAAAATAGGTATTCAGATGAACTTCCCACTGAAAACAACCAAAAATATTTGCTAAAAAAAATGTTGGCCAGGCACAGTGGCTCATGCCTGTAATCCCAGCACTTTGGGAGGCTGAGATGGGTAGATCACTGGAGGCCAGGCGTTCAAGACCAGCCTGGCCAACATGGTGAAACTCTGTCTCTACTAAAAATACAAAAATTAGCCGGGCATGATGGTGTGTGCCTGTAATCCCAGCTACTCGGGAGGCGGAGGCATGAGAATCACTAGAACCCGGGAGGTGGAGGTTGCAGTGAGCCGAGATCATGCCACTGCACTCCTGCCTGGGCGACAGAGTGAGATTCCGTTTAAAAAAAAAAGTTTAACTTCTCAAAAGCATAAAAGATCTGGCAAAATAGTAAAAAACTAAAGTCCAAAATCAAAGAGAAAATAAGAACTCTGAAAGTTATGTAGAGCCCTGAAGCTGTTTTTGCACTGAGGGCATTTGCCAGCTTAGGCAAACTTGAACTTTGTTTCTGAGGGCCTTTCAGGACAAGGGGTACAGAATCATAGCCCACCACAGCCTGTCCCTCCCCTTACTAACATGGGTCAACTCCACAGACAAGGGTGAAACAAAAGTCAATGTGCCTTCCCCATCAGGCCCAGGAGATCACAGGCAAAGCTGCCCTTCTGATAAGCAGACTAGGGCAGGTAGCAATGGTAGGAAACAGCCCTGAGAAGTTACAGGTGCAAATTAGTCCTGTCATGGCTTCCAAATTTATATCACTTTGGTGGTCAAAAGTAAATTAATAAAAGCAAACAAACAAAAGAAGCCATAAAATCATAAAAGCCTCTCAAGTTGTGAATTTAGTTTAAAGTGCCTTAGTGCAAAGTGCCCCTGGGTGCCTGGCACAAGCAAATGAAAGTCCTCTCTGCAGGAAATTAGCATCACCCTATGCTTCAAATAATCCCCCCAAATAATTTTTAAGGACAATGATCAGCACGTAGTCTAAAATAACCAAGCCTATAAGGAAATAAGCCATTAAGAATCAGAAATAGAAGAAAGAGACCCGCAAAGACTTCAAATTTTGAAATTATTAGATGGACTCTATAAAAGCAACTATGCTTACTAAATTTAATTAAAACATTAGTAAAAAAAAAAATATGGAAAAGGGAACTATAAAAGTGACCTAGCAGATTTGAAAAGGAACCAGGCCAAGTATGGTGGCTCATACCTGTAATCCCAGCACTTTGGGAGTCCCAAAGGGAAGATTGCTTGAGCCCAGGAGTTCAAGACAAGCCTGGGCAACATGGTGAAACCCTGTCTCTACAAAATATACAAAAAACTAGCTGGGCATGGTGGTATGCACCTGTAGTCTCAGCTACCTGGGAGGCTGAGGTGGGAGGATTGACTGAGCCCAGGAAGGTTGAGTCTGCACTGAGCCAAGATCATGCCACTCCACTCCAGCCTGGGTAACAGAGTGAGACCCTGTCTCAAAACAAACAAACAAACAAAACCCAAATTGAACTTCTCAAAATAAAAGATACAATAACCAAAATGTAAAACTCAATTGACATATGTTAACAGCAGATAAATACTAATGAAGAGAGAATTAGAGGACTGCAATATAGATCAGAAGAAATTATGTGCAGTACCGCACAGGAAGACAGCAGTATAGAAAATACAAAAGATAGGTTAGGAGACATGGAGAATATAGAGTGAAAAGGTCTAACATTCCTTTAATCAGACTCCCAGAAGGAGAGGAGAAAGGGACTTGGAGAAAAATAATATATGAAGACATAATAGCTGAAAATTTTCCAGAACTGATCAAAGACATCAGTCTACACATTTAAGAATGGCAGAAAGAAATGGCAAGAAAAATAAAAAGAAATCTGTATCCAGACATATCATTGTGAAACTTTAACAACCAAAAACAAACGAGGTCTTAAAATCAACCAAAGAAAAAGACGATCTTCAAAATAGTGACAAATAGGCAATAGCTGAGTGAAAGTAGCAAAGGAAGTCCAAAGCCAGTGGAATGAAACCATCAGTGAACTTAAATAATTGCCAAACCAGAATTCTATATCCAGCAAAAATATCTTCCAAGAATGAGGGCAAAATAAGTCATTTTTAGACAAATCGATACAGAGTTTCCTCCTAGTACACTCTGACTTCAGGCCTTTCCTTTAGGTAGAATAAAAGTGATCTCATAAGGGACACCTGAGATAA
This sequence comes from Hylobates moloch, assembly GCF_009828535.3. NCBI lineage: Eukaryota > Metazoa > Chordata > Mammalia > Primates > Hylobatidae > Hylobates > Hylobates moloch. Next base: position 81,147,977 of record NW_026652284.1, read on the forward strand.
AAGAAAGAAGAAAGTTCAAAGAAGTGGTAAGTATATGGATACATCTAAGTAAATATTATTAAAGTGATGCAAAAGTAATTGCAGTTTTTGCAAGGAAATGAATTCTCCCACGGAGTCTCTAGAAAGACCAGAGACCCACAGACTCATTTTAGACTTCCAACCTCTAGAAGTGTAAGATAATAAATTTGCATTGTTGCAAGCACTAAGTTTGTGGTAATTTGTTACAGCAGCAATAGGAAACTAATAAGTACACACACACACACACACAGGCAGTCCCCAACTTACCATGGTTTGACTTAACAATTTTTTGACTCTATGATGGTGGGAAAGCGATATGCATTCAGTAGAAACCATACTTCCAGTACCCATACAACTATTATGTTTTTGACTGTCACTACAGCATTTAATAAACTATGTGAGATATTAACACTTTATTACAAAATAGGCTTTGTGTTAGATGATTTTGCCCAACTGTAGGCTAATGTAAGTGTTCTCAGCACATTTAAGCTAGGCTAGGCCAATCTATGAGGTTTGGTAGGTTAGGTGTATGAAATGCAATTTTTTTGGAAGACTTTATCTATAGGGGAGTGTTGAATTCTGCTTTTCCCATAGACAGCCTAAATGCATTTTTAAAAGTTATTTTTTATTACTTCCTTTACTATCATTCCCAATAAATGCATTTTTAACTTACGATAGTTTTGGCTGGATGCAGTGTCTCACGCCTGTAATCTCAGCACTTTGGGAGGCTGAGGCAGGGGGATTGCTTTGAGCTCAGGAGTTCAAGCTCAAGACTCCATCTCTACAAGAAATTTTAAAAGTTTGCCATGCATGCTTGTGTGTGCCTGTGGTCGCAGCAACTCAGGAGGCTGAGGCAGGAGGATCCCATGAGCCCAGGAGGTGGAGGCTGCAGTGAGCCATAATCATGTCACTGCACTCACTCCAGCCTGACAGAGCAAGACCCTGTCTCAAAAAAAAAAAAAAAAAAGAGAGAGATTTTCAATTTACGATGGGTATATCTGGACATAATCCTATTATAACGCAAGGAGCATCTAAATATATGTAGTGGGGAGTTGTGTGTGTGTTACTTATAACAAAGCAATAAATAAAAGCAAGGAAGTGACTATCACAGAAGTCAGGATGGTGGTTCCTCTAGTGATTGAGAAGAGAGACAGAGAGGACAGAGCTCTGAGGCCCTGGCAATTCTGTATCTTGAAATGGGTAGCATTGCACAGGTTATAATTATTCTGTTTTTGTTTTGTTTTGTTTTGTTTTGTTTTTGTTATGGAGTCTCACTCTGTTGCCCAGGCTGGAGTGCAGTGGCACTCTGCTAATAATTATTCTTAAACCATCCATATATGTTTATCCACTCTTCACTCTTTCTGTAATAGTTAACATTTCACAATAACAAAAATGTAAAAAGCAAAAAAAAAAAGTCCCCCCCCCAAGAAAATCAAGGAAGCCTGGAATTTAGATGGGATTCACAGACTATTTAATTATTACGTTTCGAGTCATTGAGAGACAGATGAACGATCTGTAGAATATCCCTGCTCCTTATAGTGTCTCCTTACTGCCACCTCACATTTGACTTCTCCTCTGCTTGTTAATTCCCCCACCATAGTTGGGAATGGAAAGAATGTGGAGGAACAAAGGCCACGTGTGGGCTCTTTCGTTAATTAAATATGTGAACTTGGACAAGTTACTTAAACTCTTTGTTTCTTAATCTATAAAATGGAAGTAATCATTTCCTATAAGGACCTCTGTAGGGTTCTTTTACAGGAAATAAATGAGATAAAGCACTTACAACAATTTCTCTGTAGAAATGTCACTTCTTTTTGAATGTCATTTATCCATCCCCTGTATCTCCACCCCTAACTGTTTATGGAGAACTTGCCTTGTACCAGGCCCTTTGCTGGCTCCTACAGATACAAAGCCAATAAACCAAAACCCCATCTTCAAAATGTTCATGGTTTAATAGAGGAAGCAGATGAAAACTACACGATGGTAATGCAAAGGGTCAGTGAGACAAGTAAGGTTTAAACAATGCACTGAGGCATTCCAAGGGAAGGAGTCATTAACCCTGCCGAGGGTGGAGTGAGGCAGGGGCCTAGTCAGGGAGGCCTGCCCAGGGAGACACTTGAGCGAGGTCTTGAAGGATGAGTTGGAATTTTCCAGCTGGAGAAAATGAGGGAGGAAAGGATAAATTTCCAGGAAGGGATCAGTATAGGCAGGCTTGGAAGGAGATGATGGATGGGGAAATGGCAAGTTGTTGGGTATTAGGGTATTGAGGAGGGAGATGAAATTGGAGTAATCCGCTGTGGTCAGAAATCAAAAGTCCACATTCACCAAATCTAAGAGTTTGGAACTTCCTCCCCATGCAGTGGAGGGCTGTTGGGAGCAGGGGTGAGGAGGATCAGAGCTGTATTTCGGAAAAACCCCTCTGCCTCTGTGGGGACGGATGGGAAAGTCTCTACTTGCAGTGAGAGGTGAAAGGACTGAACTAAGGCAGTGGCCTTGGAATGGATAAAGGGGACATAGATTAAGAGTCATTTAGGAGACAGAATTGGGTGGACTTCGTACTCATTGATTCAGGGTGGGGGGAAATTGCTCTATTTCCAGCTTGTGCTAATAATGATGGTAGATAATAATACCATTAACCAAGTTAAAGGAAACCAACAGATCGGCTGTGGGGTGAAGATAAGAAGAAGTTTATTTTGGATTTACTGTGGGACATCCAGGCAGAGATTTCTAGTAGGGGGTTGGAAATTTTGTTCTGAAACTCAGGAGAGAGATGAAATGTGGACATAGAGACTTGAAAGCCATTAATATAGAAGCCAGGGGAATGTGTGGGGTGTCCCAAGCAATCGATGTTTGTTCAATCACTTGAAAAGCGTGAGCAGTGTGCTCCCCTAAGTGCCTTTTTCCTCAGCATATTTTTGGACCTGGATTAAGAATGTTTTTATTGAATACCCAAGATCCTTCACCCCAGATTATACAGATTGTAGAGTAGCTACTAATAACTTGGGTCCAGGTTACAGCTTAAATTTAGAGTGTTGGATTTTACCAAAGTCATTCAGGAAGGACAGACAAGCAGAAAACTCTCTGACAGGCAAATCTTGTACCTGGATACTGATTAAGTAAAAATTTTGCACAAAATATTCAATATAATAGCAAAGTTCTGAGAATGTCAAGATCTGTACTCTTCTCAGATGGAAATTTGGTGAGTAACTTATTAAAATTTTGTAGCATAAATAAAAAATCCCTTATGTTGTAAAATTTTCATCTATTATTGTGATTTTCAGTAGCATACATTGGAAGTTTCAGGCCTTTTGAATGCAGAATCATAGAATTTTCAGCCCTGGAAGGAGCCTTAAAGTCATTGAATCCAATTCTTTAAGTTTGCGAGTGGAGACACAGAGACTAAGGCGACAGTGCCATGCTGGGCCACTCGGTTTGGGATGAGTGACCAACCCGAGCGGCCAGCTGAGTGGCCAAGCTGATCCCTGAGTCATTCTTTCCCCTTTCCACATCCTTCCTCTCAATGGAGTCCAAGTTTGCTAAGGTTTCAGGATAAAAATGAACTAAAACTTTATTTATGAATTTAATGCATATCTGTGATGCGTGGAGCTAGATGAAAACAAAAAGCCAAGCGTGATTAAGATTCTTCCTTTGCCTCCTTCTGTCCCAGGTTTCTTGGCAGAATGCATTACTGGAGTTCCACAAGGACAGACCTGCCTGCAGGATGGGACAGTGACAAGGCTCTGATCTCAAGTAGGATTGCCAGATTTAGCAAATAAAACTAGAAGACGCCCAGTTAAATGTGAATTTCATATAAGTCATGAGTAATTTTTTAGCATAAGTATGTCTTATGCAATATTTGGGATACACTTATACTAAAAAACAGTATCCACTGCTTATCTGCAATTCGAAGTTAACTGGGAGTCCTGTATTTTCCCTGGCAATCCTAATCTTAAAGGACACAGATTGTTAAGCATTTACAGATTACTGAGGCAGTCAGAGTCAGCCCCACTAGAGGTAGCTGATGTTTTACAAAATTGCACATTTCAAAACTACTTAGCATTCACTATTCTTTGTGCAAAAGTGAAGGAGTTTTTATGCTGTGCCACTCCCATCTCCTGCCCCCTAAATGGTAGTATAATGTGATACCAATCTTTGACAAGATTAGCAAGCGTGGTGGTGGAGGAGGTGGGAGGGCACAGACAGAGTGCCTCAATCTCTGTGTGTTCTAAAGTAGTCGCATTCGCCTTTGTCTTTAGTGGCACAGACCAATTTTGCAGGCACAGAATCAGAATTCATTACATAATCAGTGATTACAAAACCAGAGCTAAAATGTGGAACAATACAGTGTTCCATCACAGAAAACCATAAAAAGAAGCATTTTGCAAGACAGCGTTTCACTCTTGGCGGATCCTCCATGTGAGCCTCGTTTAATGAGAGACTGAGCTAGTCCCACCGTACTGCAGGGAGCCTCATCACAAAAAAGGGCTGAGTGATGAGCGCGATGAAATGCCAGCCATGTCTCAGCAAATTAGCAGAGTTTGGCCACACGCTCAGCAGCAGTAAGATGTCATGACAATACTAGCTATAAGAGTGATTTTCAAGTTCCGCCCCTGTGTCCACATGATGAAATCACCTTCCCAGGTGGCTCCGATGTGGTCCGCTGAAAGTGGTAGGGGTGGTGACAGCAGTGTCAGTGGAGGTGGGGAGAGGGTTAAAGTGATTTGGCAAATCCAGAAAGAAACACAGTTCGATCAATAGAATTAGGATATAGTTGCAAGGATGTTTGTAAAGTCACACCTAGAACCATGGCCAAATTTTCTCATGGCAGCATTGAGAATCATGCAATCAGTGTCAATTTCAACAGAAAGGCTTTTATAGGACATGTGAGTCTAATATTTTTTTAAAAATTCATCATTCAGTCTTAATGTTGTGTAGAGTGAAAAATAAATGTTGAAAACCAGGCCATAGTGAGGTTAAGAATATAGTTAAGTGGCCAGGTGTGGAGGCTCATGCCTGTAATCCCAGCACTTTGGGAGGCCAAGGCAGGCGGATCGCATGAGGCCAGGAGCTTGAGACCAGCCTGGGAAACATGACAAAAACCCATCTTTACTAAAAATACAAAAGTCAGTGGGGTGTGGTGGCGTACGAATGCCTGTAATCCCAGCTACTTGGGAGGCTTAGGCATGAGAATCTCTTGAACCCAGGAGGTTGAGGCTGCAGTGAGCCGAGATTGTACCACTAAACTCCAGCCCGGAAGACAGAGCAAGACTATCTAAAAAAAAAAAAAAAAAAAAAAAGAATTTGATTAATTGTACGAAGTCATATGTGGCTGCTGCCATGGCCAAAATTCACGTTAAACAATTATATAATAGTTCTATTTTCTGAAACTTTAATAAAGAATGATATTTGGTGTCTACTGTGGGCCACATGTTTTACAGGAGCTTTCTATGATCCCATCTAATTATTTTTTATTTGTTTTTAAATTGTGATATGGTGGATATACATAACATAAAATGGACCATTTAAACCATTTTTAAGTGTATTTAATGCCACTAAATTATTAATTTTTTTTTTTTTTTTTTTTTTTTTTTGTAGAGACAAGGTCTCACCATGTTGCCCAGGTTGGTCTCAAACTCCTGAGCTCAAGCAATCCTCCTACCTTGGCCTGCCAAAGTATTGGGATTACAGGTATGAGCCACTGCACCTGGTGGCCCAGCACAGGTTTGTTTTGTTTTCTGTTTTAGAAACAGGGTTCTTGCTTTAGTGCTCAGGCTGGAGTGCAGTGGTGTGATCATAGTTCACAGCAGTCTCCAACTCCTGGGCTCAAGTAATCCTCCAACCTTAGCCTCGTGAGTAGCTGGGATTACAGGCTTGAGCCACTGTGCCCAGCTAATTTTTATTTTTTGTAGAAATAGCGGTCTTGCTATCTTGCCCAGGCTGGTCTTGAACTCCTGGTCTCAACCAGTCCTCCTATCTTGGCCTCCCAAAGTGCTAGGATTACAAGTGTGAGCCACTGCACCCAGACTTAATGCCACTGAATTTTAAGAATCAATTCAGTGGCATGAAGTACGTTCACAATGTTGTACAACCGTCATCATCATCCATCTCTGGGACTTTTTCATCTTCCCAAATTGCAGCTCTACCCATGAAACAATAGCTCCCCATTACCCTCTCCCTCCAGCCTCTGGTAACCATTATCTGACTTTCTGTTGCCATACATTTGCCTATTTGAAATACTTCATATATGTGAAATCATACAATCTTTTTCCTTCTGTGTCTGACCAATTTCACTCAGCATAATGTCTTCAAAGTTCACCCATGTTGTGGAGCATGTGTTAGCTCATCTAATTCCTAGAACCTGAGAAATTGGTTCTATTATCACCCTAAGGAAATGGCACTGCCCCCCCAAGCACTGCATGCTTCTGTCTCTGAAATTAAAGTGAAAGTGAATGGTCTATCCTGCTAGGATTGCCCTATGGACTCCATAAAGTGTGGCCACATCCTGGGGTTAAGGATCCCAAGTCCTTAGAATCATCCTGGAAGAGGGTTTGGTGATGCCGTGGCAGATGTTTTTGAGTTCTTTCAGCCTCCAAGAAGGGATGAAATGGGCCTGGGTGAGAAATAGAGCCGGTTGGTGACTTTCTGGGAACAAAGCCAATTTGTCCAAAGCAACTTTCAGAGGCCCTGAGCCCTGAAATGATCCTGGTGCCTCATCCTGTCTCCCCCAAACCCCAATATGGAATTCGCAATAGAAACAATACCAAACCATTCAACTGATGCAAGCATTCAACTAATGCAGGGAAACCCACAATGGTCCCACTACTCCAGTGCTTTTTTTTTTTTCTTTCCCCCAGAGACCGAGCTCGCTCTGTCGTCCAGGCTGGAGTGCAGTGGTGCAATCTTGGCTGACTGCAACCTCCGTCTTCAGGTTCAAGCGATTCTCCTGCCTCAGCCTCCTGCATAGCTGGGATTACAGGCATGCACCACCATGCCTGGTTAATTTCTGTATTTTTAGTAGAGATGTGGTTTCACCATATTGGCCAGGCTGCTCTCTAACTCCTGAGCTTAACTGATCCTCTTGCCTCAACCTCCCAAAGTGCTGTGATTACAGGTGTGAGCCACTGTGCACGGCCCCTGATTTTTTTAAGAAAAATATATTTTGACATAATTTCAGACATACAGAAAAGTTGTAAAAATAATATTGAGTTTTCCTAAATGCTTCACGTAGCTTTCCTTAATGCTAACATCTTGCATAACTATAGTACATGATTAAAATTCAGAATTAACACACATAGAATACTATTAACTAGATGACCGACTTTGTTCAGGCTTAACTAATATTTTCGCTAATGTTCTTTTCCTGTCTCTATATCCAATCCAGGATTCTGCACTGCATTTTGTTGTCATATGTCCTTAGCTCCAACCTGTGACAGTTCCTCAGTCTTCCCTTATCTCTCACAATCTTGATTTTTTTTTTTTTTTTTTGAGATGGAGTCTTGCTCTGTCTCCCAGGCTGGAGGGCAGTGATGCAATCTCGGCTCACGGCAACCTCCGCCTCCCAGGTTCAGATGATTCTCCTGTATCAGCCTCCCAAGTAGCTGTGATTACAGGCACACCCCACCATGCCCGGCTAATTCTTTGTATTTTAGTAGAGATGGGGTTTCACCGTGTTGTCCAGGCTGGTCTCGAACACCTGAGGTCAGGCAATCTGCCCGCCTCAGCCTCCCAAATTGTTGAGATTACAGGCGTGAGCCACCGCACCCGGCCAATGATGATTTTCTATTTTCTTAATTATTAATACATTTATTTGCTTTGAATTCTTCTGTAAGGAAAAACTTTCCTTTCTCCCACATTTATTTATTTATTCATTCAATTATTTATTGATACCAGTATGGATACATGGAGATTTATTTTATACTTTGATGCTTTAAACAATTAATCAAATGTCAAATTATTTTTAAAATTTCTTCTTTTCTTTCTTTTTTTTTTTTTTTTAAGGCAGAGTCTCACTCTGTCACCCAGGCTAGTGTGCAGCGGCACGATTTAGGCTCACTGCAACCTCCGCTTCCCGGGTTCAAGCGATTCTCCTGCCTCAGCCTCCTGAGTAGCCAGGATTACAGGCACCTGCCACCACGCTTAGCTGATTTTTTGTATTTTTGGTAGAGACAGGGTTTTACTATGTTGGTCAGGCTGGTCTTGAACTCCTGACCTCAAGTGATCCACCCGCCTTGGCCTCTCAAAGTGCTGGGTTACGGCATGGGCCACCGCACCCGGCTTAAAATTTCTTTTTTCTCTCTCCCATGTTCATTCTCTGCCTCTTCTTCTGTTACCCAGCATGGTTGGTGTCTTAACCACGGAGTGGGCCTGCCTGTTGAGCCATTCTGCTGTGAAGAGATGGGGGTAAGTTCACAGAGAGCTGGCATTTGAAGGATGGCTGGGAAGTCTCTGTGCTAGAGTGGGGCAGGCAATGGCACAACGTGTGTTCTAGATACTGACGTGACTCACCTGCAATGAGGAGCAGAATTCCCAAGGTCCCCAGGAGGGCAGGAAAGGTGGGGATTCACATTCAGCCACAGTGGTCAAGAAAGAGAAAAGGAGTGGGGCTTCAGAACACCTGGGGGTTGATGATGTCTTATACTTGGTGTTTCTCAAGTCCCAGGGCTCAGGTCTGGAGAAAAGGTGATTATGTAGGTCAGCGTCTCCAACTATAGAAAACAAGGCACTCACTAGGGTAAGCTGAAGGCCATCCTCAGGAATGAATAGCTGTTGACTTTTCATTTTAAGTGTGGATTCGGGCATATGAGGACAAAGTAATAATTTGGGTGAAAGGTCTCCCTTATGAAAGGATTCACTTTGAATCACAGAAAACAACTCCTTCTCCTCCTAAGTACACCTTAACATTATTCCTTTTATAAGGGTAAGAGTCAAACTGGGACTTGGTAATCCAGCCAAAAACTGGATTCAGGGTGTGAATGAGCCTCATTGACTCTCTATGTATCCATAAACCACCTTGTAATCCCCCACCTGACATTATGCCTGCCTGTCCTGTTGAATCAGAGGTCCCCAAAGCAAGCCGAGAGTGCCTACCTTCTTGGGAGAGAAGGACCCAGGCTCCATTCCTGCCACCGTGGGTTTGTAAGTCTTCGTAGACAGTGAGCCCCTTCTGCTTGGCTTCTCCTCCTCAGCTTTTGCAGGAAAGCTAAGGCTTTAGCCTTTCCTCGAGGGAGCCTTGGCCAATTTAGGGCAAAGCAGAACTGTGTTTGGCAGTAACCTCGGGTTTCTGTGTCACTCAGCATACGTGGAATGTGCATGTGTCTGTCTGCCTTCACTTTCGAGCATGTTCTGTGTACCAGGCCCCGTACAAAGTGCTTTAGGTAAGTATTACTATCCCATGACAAATGTTTTAGGTAAGTATTATTATCCCATTTTACACATGAAGAAACTGACACTCAGAGATTTCCACCACCATGGATGGCACAGAGTTAGGACCGAGGTCTCTCCGGCCCCAAAGTTGAGCCTTCATCCATCAAGCCATGCCACTTTTGGAAGTGTGTCTGTCCAACGTCAGAACTTCTTTCATTCCCTGTCCTTGTCCTTGTTGAATGTTGTATGTTCAGAGATTTTTCCTTGGCTTTAGGGTCTGGGTCACAACTCCACCGCACCCTCAGGGACATGGTGCATCTCACCAGAGAGGTTCTTCCTCCAAAAGTGTGGACTCTTGGGGCGACACTGAGAGTCAGAGCTTCAGAGTTTGCAGTTTCCTAGGCAAATTCCACAGTGAAAAGAACATGACAAGAATCACTCATTTGAGTGCTTTAAAATAATAAATTATTGTTTGTATTTCCTGAGCACTTACAAAGTGCCAGGCATTGCGACAAGCACTTCACACACAGTATCTCACTGTATTTCCAACTACCTCCAAGGTATAGGTCCCAATCCCATACCTGGTTCCGTTCAGATTCAGGTATGTTTCAGAATTCCGAAGTGTTCATGTTTTTAAGGGGCAAATCTGTGCATGTACTGTATTTTTCATAACACCTCCCAGCAAGGTCTGGGGTGACATCCATCATTAGACATTGATATTTCTGCAGCCGACATATGGATAATCATGCTTAATGGGATAAATAAAAACTATATTATATAAAGTCTCATCATCTTTCAGCTCAGGTTTTACCGTCAAATGAATTTCCTGCAAACTTAAAAAAAAAACCTGTTTTTCAGAGCCCACTGGATTTCTGAATTGCTGATCAGGGATTATGGATCTGGAATATTATTTTCCCACTGTATAGATGAGAAAACTGAGGTTTAGAGACATCAAGGAACTTATCCAAGGCCATACCACTAAGTGGTGGAGCCAGGGTTTGGAGCTGGTTTGATGTGCTCATATCCCTGCACTTTTTTTTTTTTTAAACCTCTGTTTTAACTTTAAAGCTTCACATGGCAGGAGATAAAAGTGTTTGGAGGGGGGGATTTGGAGATTTGTTTTTTTGTTTTGTTGTTGTTGTTGTTGTTGTTGTTTGGAGACAGGGTCTCACTTTGTTGCCCAGGCTGGAGTGCAGTGGCATGATCATGGCTCACTGCAACCTTGACCTCCTGGGCTCAGGTGATCCTCCCATCTCAGCCTCCCAGGTAGCTGGGACTACAGGTGTGCATGACCACACCTGGCTAATTTTTTATAAAGATCGGGTTTTGCCATGTTGCCCAGGCTGGTCTCAAACTGCTGGGCTCAAGCAATCTACCCTCCTCATCCTTCCAAAGTAGATAAAAGTTTTCAGACTTCATCAACTTTATTTCTTCATGAGGATCCACTTAAAGCTGACATCCAAATACACTTTCACTGGGAATGATTAATAAATGTTTCTCGTAAATTGATAGGCTAGACCATATTTCTGTATCCAGTCACCTTCTCAAAGAGGTTAACAAAACAGAACATCATCATGTTTGGGAGGAGTAGGTGTGTAACTTTCCCATTTTCAGTAAGAAAATAGTTTGTCCCTTTCTGTTCTTTCCACCTTCATGTGTTTTCTTGTTTGGTTCCATTTCTGCTCCGGTTAATGGGCTCGAGGCCTCTGGTTTCCGTTCATCCAGGCGCCAGGAGCCACTGGTGTCCCCATCGCCTCATTCTCTTCCCCTAGGCAGGGCTTCTCTTCAGCATCTCATTGACCCCATTGTTCAAAGTTCTTGCCAGTCCTCCTATCCATGGATTTCAATAGGTAAACCCCATCTCGACAACTACTTGCTGACTGAATATTAGAGAAATAGGATCGTTTCACGTAAACATCCGCTACTTCATTCTAGAACTTAAGTTTGTGATTCCAGTTAAAGCAGACGAGCCTGTTTTTCAGGGGATTGCAGAGGACAGAAGTGAGGGGGGTGTGTGTATTCCTGCTGCTTTGCCAAGTCTCCTGCCTCCTCCAAGTCACCAAAAATGGGGACACCTGGCCAGCTACTCAGTAAGACATCAGATTCCGGGGCGGCAGATGAGTAAAGCAGGGAGAGATTCGCTTTTCGGCACTTGCATCTCTGCAGTTCAGCTGGTCTGGGCCTGAGCTAAGTGACTGTTACTGGCTACCGGTTCTGGATAATGAGTTCAGAGACTGGGATCCATTGACAGGCACTTGGTTGACTTTGTCTCTACAGTTTTTCAATTACGTAGATTGTTCTTCTGAAGGCAATTTTGAAACATCCAAATTTTCGTGGGACAGAGCAATTGGTGGTATTGTTCAGGTTATTTGGTAGCATCTGAGGATGGGGAAAAGAAAAACAATACAAAGTGGATCTGTTTCCTTTTAAAATTTTGTTTTTCCACAGTGATCTCTCTTCTTACAAAATCCTGTCTCACCCTTGATGATCTTACGACAAACACTCTTTTGTTCTTCAAGTTATAAGAAAACAAACCGTTGAAAGTAACTGATTTTCATTAAAAACTGATGAATGCTTGGGTCAAATCTCCTAATTACAGAGATCAAAGGAGACTAATAAGTTTTAACTCAAAGTTGTTTTTTTCTTCAAAAGAATAGCCTTCAGTGAAAACAAGTACTTCCTAACCCAATAGAGAAATCTGAAACAATCCATTCTCCTAGCTAATTTACTTAAGAGTTGTGTTTGTTTAAATTACACATGCTCTGGTGTGTCTGGCCTTCCCTTTCTTCTTTACAACTCAAGCCAGTGAAATACCAACAGGGCTCTTTCTCTCTTTCTTTCTTTCTATCTTTCCTTTTTTTTTTT
>NW_026652284.1:81855108-81902262 GCF_009828535.3 Hylobates moloch
TTTTTTTTTTTTTTTGAGACAGAGTCTCGCTCTGTGGCCCAGGCTGGAGTGCAGTGGCGCAATCTTGGCTCACTGCAAACTCTGCCTCCTGGGTTCACGCCATTCTCCTGCCTCAGCCTCTCCGAGTAGCTGGGACTACAGGCGCCCGCCACTCGGGCCCGGCTAATTTTTTGTATTTTTAGAAGAGACGGGGTTTCACCGTGGTCTCGATCTCCTGACCTCGTGATCCACCCGCCTCGGCCTCCCAAAGTGCTGGGATTACAAGCGTGAGCCACCGCGACCGGCCCATATTATTGTTTCTTAATTGACTTTACACTTTTCTTTTTATTGTCCGTTTTGCTGTCTTTTTGTTCTACTTTCTGGGAGATTTCCTAGATTCTGTCTTCAAACATTCCATTAAAGACTCTATTTCAGCTTTCCTATTTTTAATGTTCAGATGCTCTTTTGACTCTCTGATATTTGTTTTTGTTGCATTTATTTATTTATTTATTTATTTATTTATTTATTTATTTATTTTGAGACCGTGTTTCACTCTTGTTGCCTAGGCTGGAGTACAATGGCATGATTTTGGCTCACCACAACCTCTGCCTCCCAGGTTCAAGTGATTCTCTCGCTTCAGCCTCCCAAGTAGCTGGGATTACAGGCATGCACCACCACGCCCGGCTAATTTTTTGTATTGTTAGTAGAGACGGGGTTTCTTCATGTTGGTCAGGCTGGTCTAGAACTCCCGACTTCAAGTGATCCACCTGCCTCGGCCTCCCAAAGTGCTGGGATTACTGGCGTGAGCCACCATGCCCAGCCTTCATTTTTAGTTTTTTGAGACAGAGTCTCACTCTGTCACCCAGGCTGGAGTGCGGTGGTACAATCTAGGCTCACTGCAACCTCCGCCTCCTGGATTCAAACAATTCTCCTGCCTCAGCCTTCCAAGTAGCTGGATTGCAGGGACCTGCCACAACGCCCAGCTACATTTTGTATATTTTGTACAGATGGGGTTTCGCCATGTTGGCCACGCTGGCCTCGAACTCCTGGCCTCAAGTGATCTGCCCACGTCGGCCTCCCAAAGTGCTGGGATTACAGACATGAGCCACTGCGCCTGGCCCTTCGTTGCTCTTAAATAGTACATTGTTCTTGTTTCATGGGTGCATTATTTGTTTACGTATTAATTATATACTCTTTATCCCATCCCTGTACTATCAGTTTTTCTCAAAGTTATTCTTTTAGTTAGACTTTTGTTCTGGTGTTTTTACTTCCTTTTGGAGGCTTTTCTCAAACACTAATGATCTTTGACCTCATGTTTATATTTAAGTGTGGTATAAAAAGCTCATTAGAGGCTCTCTGTGAGGGTGGAACTGAATGACTCTTTTGAAGGGAGATATGGTAGACAGCAAACATCTTTCTTCCTTTTTTTCTCTTTCCTTTCCTTTTTTCTTTTTGAGACGGAGTTTCTCTCTTGTTGCCCAGGCTGGAGTGCAGTGGTGCGATCTCAGTTCACCACAACCTCCGCATCCCTGATTCAAGCAATCCTCCTGCCTCAGCCCCCTGAGTAGCTGGAATTATAGGCATGTACCACCGCACCTGGCTAATTTTGTATTTTTAGTAGAGAGGGGGTTTCTCCATGTTGGTCAGGCTGGTCTCCAACTCCCGACCTCAGGTGACCCACCTGCCTCGGCCTCCCAAAGTGCTGGGATTACAGGCATGAGCCACCGCACCCGGTTCCCTCCTTTCTTTTCTCTCTCTCTCTCCCTCACTCCCTCCCTTCATTCCTTCCTCCCTTCCTCCTACCTTCCTCCCTTCCTCCCTTCCTTCTTCTGGATTGGGGAACACCTACACATTCACATCTGTAGATCTTTTTCTAGGACCTTATAATTTATTTAAAGAAACATCCTCTGATCTCTTGCCTTGGGGGAGAGGCATGGGTGGTGGTGGTATAAACTTGGCTCCTGGCTTACTAAGCTGGGTGGACGAAACTATGAGATGATATCTCACTGATTAGCATATGATCTTTCACTTGCTCTCCTTCTTGTAGGTCCAGTGGCTCTCTCCTGATAGTTCCCCTGATGTACCCAAGTGGGAAGTCCTCCTGGTTCAATTTCACTACAGTACACTCTGTCTCCTGCTAGCATGGAGGAGGGATGGAGTTTTGGGCTGAATTGTATCTCCCTAAATTCAAGTGTTGAAGTCCTAACCCCCTCATACCTCAGAACGTGAGTGTATTTGGAGATAGGGCCTTTAAAGAGGTAAACAAGGTAAGATGGAGTCAAATGGGTGGGCCCTAATCCCATATGTTTATAAGAAAAGGAGATTAGAACACAGACATATGGGCTCACAGTGAAATGACCATGTGAGGACCCGGTAAGATGGCTGTCTGCAAGACAAGGAGAAGGCCTTCAAAGAAAGCAACTCTGCTGGCACCTTGATCTTGGACTTTTATCCTCCAGAACTGTGAGAAAATAAACTTTTGTTGTTGAAACCACATCATCTGTGGTATTTTGTTATGGCAGCCTGGAAAACTAATATGGATGGGAGCTTACCTGCACTGGGTGGAGGTGGGGGCCTAGGGGCCTAACAGCTTTGTATCAAGCTTTTGAATCAATCCCTCTGGCATCAGCCCTATCACTCACTCCCACCTTCAATGATAATCAGACACTTGATTTTCTAGGCCAAGCTTGTCCAGCCCTTGGCCTGTGGGCCACATGTGGCCCAGGATGGCTTTGAATGCAGCCCAACACAAATTCGTAAACTTTCTTAAAACGTTATGAGATGGCCGGGCGCGGTGGCTCACGCTTGTAATCCCAGCACTTTGGGAGGCCGAGGCGGGCGGATCATGAGGTCAGGAGATCGAGACCACGGTGAAACCCTGTCTCTACTAAAAATACAAAAAATTAGCTGGGCGTGGTGGCGGGCGCCTGTGGTCCCAGCTACTCAGAGAGGCTGAGGCAGGAGAATGGCGTGAACCCGGGAGGCGGAGCTTGCAGTGAGCCGAGATTGCGCCACTGCACTCCAGCCTGGGCGATAGAGTGAGACTCCGTCTCAAAAAAAAAAAAAAAAACAAAAAAAAACCCAAAAACGTTATGAGATTTTTTTTTAAGCTCATCAGCTATCGCTAGTGTATTTTATGTGTGGCCCAAAACAATTTTTCTTCTAATTTGGCCCAGAGCAGCCAAAAGATTGGACACCCCTGTTCTAGGCCTTTCTGATGTTCTACAGGCTAAATGGTCATGATCCTCAGTGTCTACAGATGATTAAGCTCATCTGTCTCAACTCTGCTAAATCAGTTTCTACTCCTTCAGTCACTTTCCAATTTCCCAATTTTGTTGTCATCTTTAATACTTTTCATCTCCTTCCTTACTCTTCTATCACTAAGGATTCAGGAAGGACTAGAGGGCCAGGATGTGGTGGCTCACACCTATAATCCCAACACTTTGAGAGGCCAAGCATTGCTTGAGCCCAGGAGATTGAGGCAGCCTGCAGTGAGCTAGGATTGTACCACTGCTCTCTAGCCTGGGTTATAGAGTGACTCCTTGTCTTAAAATGAAAAAAAAAAAAAAAAAAAAAGATGAAGAAATAGGGATAAAGACACATGCTCAATGCTGTTTTAACAGGGCAGTGCTTTTTGTGAAAGGGTACCTATGACCAGTTCCAGCAACAGAAACACTTGCTCTCCTTAATAAATATACAAACCTCAGCTGGCTGCTGGCTGAAAAAGAGGCTCCAAACTGTAAGGCAACTGCCATTGAATGTTCAGTTGGTTAAGTTATACATCCTTAGGTTGATTTCAAATTCAGGCTTCCAGGTACATTTTATTCTTCTCTAGGTTCCTTCTTGGGGATAATAGCAATTTAATAAATTAGTGTTTTTATAGTGCAAAACAACCTAGGAGGAGATAGTACCTGTCATGGCTTCACAGCAGATTCAATGGCAGATCTGCTATAGTGGCCCCGCATATGATGACAAATGGCGGAAGACGGTCAGCAGGCAGACTTGTTCAACTAGATCTGCAGCCCTTTAAAACTGGATTCTGGCTGGGCACGGTGGCTCATGCCTGTAATCCCAGCACTTTGGAAGGCCAAGGTGGGTGGATCATTTGAGGCCAGGAGTTCCAGATCAGCCTGGCCAACATGGTGAAACCCCATCTCTACTAAAAATACAAAAATTAGCCGGGCGTGGTGGCAGGCACCTGGTGGTGGGCATAGCTACTCAGGAGACTGAGGCAGAAGAATCACTTGAACCTGGGAAGTGGAGGTTGCAGTGAGCAGAGATCACACCACTGCACTCCAGCCTGGGCAACAGAGCAAGACTCCGTCTCAAAAACAAACAAACAAACAAAAACAAAAAAAACCACACAACTGAATTCTTCTGCCCAGATGCCATAGAATGGCATCCTTTTTCCCAAGTCTCACTATAATAAGAGGCTCATCATAATGAAATGACAATTTAGCATAAAATTCTAAATACTTTTTACAATAAGAAAATGAGATTAGCCATTTTAATAGATGCTAAAGACCATTACTTAAATGATAATCAAAATAACACTATTTTTCCCCAGGGATTTAATTAGAATTTTTACCTCATAAATAATTTCATTATAAACAGCACTATCTTGTTACCAGTTTTTAAATGAACATTCGCTTTGTTGCTGCCTCCTAAAATAACCATCAAACTCTAAACTGTGCTGAAACTTCCAAGTTCATGATGCATACTGCAGCAGATTCCAGGATCATTATTTTGAGGAGCTAACTACTCCAACTAAGGACAGCGGCCAACCATTAAATAAATAATCACTAGGTTGAGACTGGAAGAATCCACACAGGTAAAATCCATTATTTACTCTATGGCTGGCTGTTGCAAAACTGCATGTTCAGCATAATTTAGGATGATGGTCTTCAATGGCTAAGGGTGTGCAACTTTATGCTGTCAGAATACTGTACTGTGTTTCTCAAATTTTAAGATGCATCAGAACCAACTATAGGCTTGTTAGAAACACAGGTTCTTTGAATTTCTGATTCCATGGGTCTGGGGTGAGTTGGTGAATCTGCATTTCTAACAAGTTCCCAGGGGATCTGATGTTGACAGTCCATCCAGGGACCACACTTTGGGAACCACTGCTATACTTAAGTTTTTATGAATAAAGATAATTGGAGAGAGAGTAGTAGAGTCTCATGGTGAGTGTGGCAGAAACTTTCATATTTATATACTACTCTTCTGCCAAAGGAATGAAAACATTTGGGTAACAGGTAATTTTATGGTTGACAATTTAAAATGGTCCTTTCAAACATTTTCCTTTGCTAATCTAACCAATGAATACAGCAGTAGTTAGCCAGTAGGGGGACAACAAGCTATCTGAACAAAGTTGAGTTATTAGATACCAAAGAAGGAGAAAAGATTCTTGACTATCATAAACCAACAAAAGGAATGGTTTAACCATAAACACTGGGTTTCTTTGCACAAAAAATTTGGGACAGTTTGGTAAAAGCTTTTGTATAATTTTGGAAATGGACTTCAGATTAAAGGATTAAACACACGTATTTATCTTCATTCTCCTAAAAAGGATAGTAAAAGAACAAAAAGGGATAAATCCACAGAGGCAAAGAAGATAGAGGAGGAGTCATCAGCAAAAGCTATATTTCAATACAATTCTGAAGAATAGAGAGGGTCGATGGAGGAGTGAAAACTAGTTTAACAGAACAGTGAAAGCTACACTCTAATATGGCCATAGTGGTCAGTACAGAAAGAGCCCAATTCCCTACAAAACCCTGGAGTGGTCTGGGCCTTGGAGATGACAGAGATCACTAGAAGAAAATGCTGATGAGGGGCCCCAGGATCCCAGAAGGGTGAGGGAGAGGTGAGCAGCTAAAAGCAAGAGGCCAGGTCAATGTTGGCACTTGGAGTTGCTGGAGTCTCAGGTGCCCTGTCCCACTCCTCGCAGTCAGCAAGAGAAAGAGGAGAGAGGCTTGTCCAGCAGGCACAAAGAAGGGCAGGAATAAGGCACCTGTAGGAAAGAAAAGAGTGTGAAAGATTGCATCCTAAGCAGTTACTCATCCAGACCTCTTCACCTGAACTGCTTCCAGAACACTGGCAGCCAAGTGAATGCCTCCTCAGGCAAGAGATTATACGATATTTCTCATGAGAAACTGACAAGCCCCAAAGAAAAGACATCTAGCTTCTGACATTTGAGGTATCTTCCCATGAAAAAATGAGCTTTCGTCTGATCACCATGCAGCAAACCCACCAGTGAGCAAGCACACTTTTCTCACCCACATATAGAGTTTATGGTGAGGTTTCTATTACCTCATTCCTACTTATGAAAGGAGAGGAAAAGTTTTGCAGACAGTTGATGAAAGCCTCTAATGCGATGGGACTAAAACAAATACATGAGAAAGGAAGCTAGAGAAAGCCAAGACAAGGCAGGAGGCAAAGAAAGCCCTACAGTAAGTAAATACTCTCAAAAGATAGAAAAAGCAACTGCGACATAATCACTAAATTCTATTTATAACAGACAGCATGAAATGAGCTCTTTAAATAGTTGAGATAACAACTGCAGTAGAAAGTAAAGCAAGAAAATATCCTCCAAAATAGGACAAAAGATGAAGAGATGTGCCACAGGAAAAAAAAAAAAAAAAAAAAAGAACATTCTGAGATTAATCCAGTTTAAAAAATAAATAATAAGATTGAATAATAATTGAGAATTTAGTAAGTGCCTAGTAATGTTCTAAGTGGTTCAGACATATTAGTGAGGTAATTACTATTATAGTCTCCATTTTATAGATGAGGAAACTGAAGCACAGCAAAATTAAGTGACATTCTCAATAGTAACACTGGAAGCCAGAAGATAAAAGAGCAATTTTTGCCTGTAATCCCAGCTACTTGGGAAGTTGAGTCAGGAGGATCACTTGAGTCCAGGATTTTGAGGCTGCAGAGAGCTATGACCATGTTACGGCACTCCAGCTGGTATGACAGAGTAAGAACTTGTTTTTAAAAATTTAATTAATTAATTTTTTTTAGAGACAAGGTTTTGCTCTGTAGCCCAGGCTGGAGTGCAGTGTCATGATCTTGACTCACTGCAGCCTTGACCTCCCTGGGGTCAGGCAATCTCCTCACCTCAGCCCCCTGAGTAGCTGGGACTACAGGTGCACACCAGTATGCCCGGTTAATTTTTGTATTTTTTGTAGAGATGGGGTCTAGCTACATTGCCCATGCTTATCTTGAACTCCTGGACTCAAGTGATCCTCCTGCTTTGGCCTCCCAAAGTGCTGGGATTACAGATGCGAGCTACTGTGCATGGCCTGAAAAAATTTTTTAATTAAAATAAATAAGTGAAAGAGCAATTTCTATAAAATTATGAATGAAGACATTCTGGTTAGAATTCTACACTTGGTCAAACTCTCTATTAAAAGTTGAATAAAGACATATCAAGTATGTAATAACTCAAATTTTTACCTTCTGTACCCTTTCTTGGGCTGTTACTAAAACATGAGCCATGGAAAATGAAGCAGTAAACCAAGAAAGAAGGCACAAAACACAGAAATGGGGGTTCTCACACTACAAATTAAGGAGTGTCCCAGGCTGGGCGCGGTGGCTCACGCCCGTAATCCCAGCACTTTGGGAGGCAAGGCAGGTGGATCACCTGAGGTCGGGAGTTCTAGACCAGCCTGACCAACATGGAGAAACCCCGTCTCTACTAAAAATACAAAATTAGCTGGATGTGGTGTCGCATGCCTCTAATCTCAGCTACTTGGGAGGCTGAGGGAGGAGAATCACTTGAACCCGGGAGGCAGAGGTTGCAGTGAGCTGAGATCACACTGTTGCACTCTAGCCTGGGCAACAGAGAGAGACTCCGTCAAAAAAAAAAAAAAAAAAAAAAGGAGTGTCCCAGGATGACACTTGAGCAGTGGATCCATAGAGCAACTCATCTCCACTGAAACAGTAGAACAATGAATTTCTGGAGGAATTGTTTTCAGGGGAAAATTGGAATTGATTGTTTGATCATTTGGAAAATAAACATGATAGTCATTTGACAGATCAGTTGTAGAAAAATATCAGGATAGGTGCATAACAAACTAAATAAATAGATACAGGTTTTATAAGGAAGAAAACAAGAATAGTACACTATTGGCTCTGTTGTCATTGCTATTGGCATAGTCACTTACTTAGCTCCTAAACTGTGAAAGTGCTGTATTGGAAGGAGAAGTTGCTTGGCATGAAAGAGCTAAATCCTAATCTGAAGCAACAGGTAGTCAGAGCACAACATCTATTGGCAAATCAAGAGATGGCAGTATAAATTATTTAGAAATAGGGAGGTAAATGACAGAAGAGACAGATAAAAGTGGAATATGGCTGCCTCCGAAAAGGAGAGGAACATGATAGGTATTGCATTATCTTAAAATGTTATATTAAAGTAGTACCCGCGTTGTCTTAAAATATATTATTTTTTAAAGTGCGTGTTTATATTGTTTTTAAAAAATACAATTTTGAAATTTATTTGTTGAAAATGGACACATGGAACAAACCAAACCTTGTTTTATCATGTAATTTTCAGAAAATATGTGATCCATAAAGATTAAAAGAAAAGTTGTATTAAGTCTGGCAGCTTTAGTGTTAACTTGAAATAAAATATGGCAAGCTTTCCACGTCCTCCTTTATTTCCACAATCCATATGTACGAGTTAGATCCCAGTCAGAACTTCCACAAATACTTCACTCTTTGGTAGCAGCGGTTATAAATTACACCTTTGCTAATTTGCGTTGTTCCCAACCAGGAGAAACATTACTACAAAAAAAGTCAGTTTCATCCTGCAGTGTTTCCGTAGCAACCATATTAAGCTGGAAGAATAAAGCTCCTTTGTAGTAGTAGCGTCTATTGAATACAATGTAAATGTTGATGCCTGCCTGGAAACGTCAAATGACAACAGGTTTACAGAACGAATTCAGTGGTTGTTTGCAGCTCTGGAATCCCAGGCTGCAGAGTTGAGATCGAAGAGGTGCGTCTGGCCATCTTAGTGTCCATTCAACCAAATCTCCTCACTCCATCAAAACCACGCCACTCCCCACCTGCCCAGCTCGTAAAAGGATGCTCACCTGTTTGAAAATCTGTAATATGTTTGATGTCTTTCAAACAGCAGGACACGAAAAGTGTTTGTTGTGGTTAAGAGTGTTAAAAATTCAATTACGCAATAGACCAAACTTTGTGCTTCTTTCCCCCTCTCAGCACAAAGTAACTTTAGTCCCGTCCTCTTCTGCCACTGTCAAACAGCCCTGTTACCGTGGGCATTAAATGCCTTGTGGCGTACTGCGCATTTGATTCTGGTTGACTTGGGATACCTGAGCTCGGCCCTCATTAGCTCTTCCGCTCGACCCACAATCCCTAGTGTTTGCAGGTGTTGCATTCCCCCAACCCCTTTCTTCGCTTCAACCAGTACCCTCCACCTTCCCAACCCTGCCTTGGAGAAGGAGGAAAACGCAGCTTGAGATCTACTCGAAGAACTGACCCTCAGCTCTCACAGGCTGCCGCCGAGCTGCAAGCATGCCGTCGCTCCACTCAGGTAAACTTCGGAGTGAGTTACCTGCACTTGGAGAAGGGCCTTACCTGAGCGCGCCTCTGCCAATGGCAGCTCACCTGAGGGAGCTCCCCAGCCAATCATCGCGCAGCTCGTCCCTCGGGCTTGTACCCTTTAGTGAAAGAATTCAGCTCCTTGCGAGAAAGTTACCTGTGGCCGCCCAAGTCCGCCACTTTCTGCTCTGTGTCTGCCCATTGCTACGATCCAGGAGGACTCCGCGCCGCCCGGCCGCCTCCGAGCTCGGGCCCCATGTGAGGGGCCCCCCCTTATCCCACCTTTCCGGCTAGGTGAGGGCGCGAGCGGGCGAGCGAGCGAGAGTGGTGAGGGGGGACGGAAAAGCAGAATTACCTGTAGCTCTTGTTCTGCCATCTCGGGCGCTCTCACACACCTTCACCTGCACAGACTTGAAAGTCCAGTTTCACCAGAGGCTGAGGCTCCAGGAAAAGGGGAGCAAGTTCATTGGATCAAACATGTCACAAGAGTCGGACAAGTAAGTGGATCACACGCGCCGGCTGCTGCTACTACCACTTTGGGCTGATGGCAACTGGTTTGTTATGTTTTTGTTTTTGTTTTTAAGTTGCTATTGTTGGTATTTTTCTTTCTTTTTTCTTTTTCGTGGATCCAGACTTTTCCGCATTATGTTTCTACCCTGATTAAGGGGAGAAACCCTACAACAATGTGAATGTTTAATACCCCCTTTGGGCCTTGATAGTAAAAGTGGGTTTTCCTTTTCCTTCCTTCCTCCCTTAGGAATGGTCTCAGCTCCCGCTCCCGGATGAATACTTGGATATTGCCAGAGGTTTTGGTAGATGGGCGCGGGAGGCCTGCTCTTCCCCTTCTGCTTTAGCTGCTCCCACCGATCTGGCGTTTAGGGCCATTTGGAAGTTCAGCTGAGTTCCCTCGATTTATCCAAAGGGCCTACTGGAAAAGTGGGGCTTGGCTGCTTTTGTGTGACCGCAACAAAGAGCTTTTATATCGAGGCAGAAACGGCCATCTTCTCGCACCGGGCAGGAGGGTGGGCGTGAGTGCGCGCCCGCGTGTGGCCCCGATGGGAGGCGAGGCGCTGGGAGGCCGGAGGGCGCGGGGGCGGCCGGCGCCGTCCCCCACTACCTCGACATCCCGCCTCCCTCCTCCCCTCCCCCGCCTCCCTCCCCCGGGTCCGCCCCCGCATTGTTTGGCCACCTTCCTCAGGTGCCCGGGGAAAGGACGGCTCGCAAACTGGGGGAACTCATGTGAGGCCTCGAGTTAGGGCCTCGCGGGGCGCCAAGGGGCGCCTGCCACTGAGCGATTCACCCGCGCCCGGACGGCGTCTGCACGCCCCTCGAACTCGCGGCCCTCTAAGCAGTTGGCCGCCACCTCGGACGCGGCAGGCGGGACTGCGTGGGGCGCGCCGAGCCTTCTCGGGGTGCTCTCGCCGTCAAGGCAGGGGGCTCGGGGCGGCAGGAACGCTGGGCTCGCGTCCTTCCCGTCCCGGACAGGCACTCCAGACGCGCCGGGGAGCCACAGCCTGCGCGGCCGGAGCCGCCCGCGAGTCACTGGGCCCGGTCCGGCCGCGTCCTGACGGCCTCCCCGCGGGCCGGCCCCCGCCCTCGGAAGGCTTTGTGCGAGCCAGGGGAGGTGGGGCCTGGGCGGGCGCGGGAGGGAGCCAGAGGTGGGTCCCGCGGCCTTTCTCGGGATTCGGCGGGGACACTCCCTTCCCCCTCCTCTCGGGCGCGTCCGGGCTTGGGAACTGGCTGCGTCCTATTGGAAGTGCGCGAGGCCGCCCTTTTGCTCTCCCCGGTAACTTTGCCGTGACGTTGCGGCCACCCAGAGGGGACCTTCCTGAAGGTGTCTCGCCGGAGAAGGCCGGTGCCCCAAGGCCGCGGGCCGCTGGGCCTGTCATTGGAGAAGTGGCGGGGACCCATCCCAAGTTGAGGGACCACGAGGGAGGAGTGGGAAGGCCCTGCGGACCTGTTCAGGGGTGGAGGGGAAGGACTAGCCTCAACATAAAGCCGCTGGTAGGTTAGGCGAACCTAAGAAAATGCGCTGTCATACTTAAAAAGCAAAAAACTGCCAGATAGTTGTACCCCGTTAGCCACCGATGGGGAATTAACCGAGTACAGCATACCGGAGGGGAAGAAGTAGCATTACCAACACGGGAGAGGGTCAAAGGCAGGGTAGGAAGAAGAGAGTGTGTGGTTGTCTGAGAACACCCCCAACTCCTCCCCATATCTCTCTAGTCTTTAAGGAAACACGACTCGAGTTTGAAATTTTCAGTAGCCAAATCCCGAGGCGACAGCAAGTTTTTGGGGTTTGTTTTGATCCTTGCCTGCGTCAAAGATGATTGCAAATCTAGTTTAATTAATCGCGTAATTAACATTTAGTTTGCTTAGTTTTGTGATACAACAGAACTCGAATTCTGAAGGAAAACGGGTCGGTCTTTATTTTCACCAGTTATACTTAGCAGCAATAAGAACAAAGTGTTTACCATCAGAAATAAGTACTGAGCGCCCGCAATCTGGTTTCACCACACGCATTACCTAGTTTTTACCGGTGATAAGTATCTGGGATTACGTATGCTTACATTTAATGAACGTTGCTTTTATCTAGTCGTGGTTTCCAAGATGAAATTTTGTATCCTGGGAAAAGTAATCGTTACAATGGTGCAAAGAGACAATTCGACTGGTTTGTTTCTGTCTCATTGGGCTATTGAAAATGCTTTAAGTCAATACATGACTTCTGGATCATTTTTGCGAATTCTAGCCTAGTTTTCTTAATATTAATATTCTAAGGGAGCCCCGGCAGGGGTGGGTGTGAAGCTTATGCAACTATGTGTGTGAGATGGGGTGGGGACTGTGAGTAAACGGGCCCCTGGGCACACGGGCTTCCTTCCTGAGCAAGTGAGAGGCTTCATCAGCCTCATGGAAAATCCGCCTTACGAGGCCTGCCTGTAGTTTCTGGAAATAACATGAACGAACACACACTGGATGTTCTTTCATAATCCCGTTGAGATTTAGGCAATCTTTGGGATTGCACAGGAGGATATTTCTGGTTAACAAGTCTGGACTGAAGTCACATCGTCTTTTTTATGGTGTAGACTTTTCAGATTGAAACGTTCTGCTTTTGATGTTCTGCAGTGTTGATGCTATCGCCAATTAAAACAAAGTATTTTTAGGACATTTTGTCTTTGTACATATTTTAAAATTCTCTACTCCTCCATCTTAAATTTTACGAAGATTTAAGATCTTTGTCAGCAAGCATGTGTACAAGCGAAGCAATACTAGATTAAGAAACTCTTATTTTACTGCCAAAATGTATAAAATATATTCAGAGAACGTGTAGGTACCATGTGATTTGATACTCATAGGTGTTTTTCATTAGGTAAGTGTATTTTCTGGTTACCTACTATTTGTAACATATTCAGATAGGCGTAATAGGGGCATGCAAAGATGGATGAGTCCTGTTCTCAGGGGGCTTACACTGTAGTGGAAAGCAACTCATGGACAGACATACTTCTAATAAGCACAATGCCTAATAGTTACAAAAAAGTTTTTAAAAATACAATACACAGGCCGGGCGCGGTGGCTCACGCCTGTAATCCCAGCACTTTGGCAGGCCGAGGCGGGCGGATCATGAGGTCAAGAGTTCAAGACCAGCCTGATCAACATAGTGAAACCCTGTCTCTACTAAAAATACAATTAGCCAGGTGTGGTGGCGGGTGCCTGTAATCTCAGCTACTTGGGAGGCTGAGGCAGGAGAATCCCTTGAACCTGGGAGGCGGAGGTTGCACTGAGCTGAGATCGCCCCACTGCACTCCAGCCTGAGTGACAGTGTGAGACTCCATCTCAAAAAAAAAAAAAAAAGATACAGGTCATGATAAATACTGCCTTTCCCTAACTCATTGCATTTTTGCCTATGATAATTTTAGTCATTTTGTGTGTTTTTTGTTAAAGAGTCCTGCTATTATTCAGAAAATGGCTGAAGTTATAGATATCTCATGTGGATAACCTTTCAAGTAATGGGATGACTCTACATTTTAATTAAACTCTCTAGTCTTTAGTTTTATAAATGCATATGCTTGTTTACATTTGGCTATGCAAAATTTCTTTTAAGGTCAGAAACATCAAGAATTTATCATATGTTTTTCAAACCAATACAGATACCCATTCACTTTTTGAATGAATATGCCTTCAATGCCACTATATACTTGGCATTGAGATTCACTGGTGAATAGAACCTAGTCCCTGCCTGCATGGTGCTTAGTGTGTGTGTGTGGGGGCGGGGGGAGAAGAGGCAGACTTGTTGACAGTAAATCAACAAAAAAGTAAACATACATTTAATTAGATGATGATAAGTGCTATGAAGGAAAGCAAAACAGGCTGGAGGGATTGAGAATAATGGGGAGGTCTTTTGTATAGGGTGATCATGGACAGCTTCTCCAATGAGGTGAGCTTTGAGTGGAGGCCTGAGTGAAGTGAGGGATCAAGACCTAAGATACCTAGGGTAAGAGTGTTACAGGCAGGTGGAAGAGCAAGTGCAAGGGCCCTGGGGTGAGAGTGTGGTTAGCATGGTCTAGGACCAGAAAGGAGCTCTATGTGGGTGAATCAGAGTCAGAGATAATGGCACCATCAAATAAATTAACATGATCAGTTCTCTACTTATTAATCTGGATAGTTGCATACTCAAAAGAGTCAAAATTATTCTTGTAAGTGGTCTTGGTAATCAAGAGATAGCAATACCCAAAGAGTAAATGATGAACCAGCTAACACCATCAGTCTTGTTTCTTTCCCTGAGTATCACCAGTTTAATGGTGAGGGGTCCAGAGTTCTGTTCCCTACAATGAATTAAATCTTGTGCACTCCTTAATTCAGAGATGAATAAATGCACACACTCTGGAGGATCCCTGGGGATTCAAACTAAAGAAGACAAAGTACAGATAGTGTTTACTCAGACATGCCCACCTCCCTAAAACTTGTAGTGTAACCTACTACCTTCAGCCACCATCTCCGCTCCTTAACATTAGGCTTGTGCAAGGTAAAGTTTGCCCTTGCTGCCTTCCTCTTGCTCTTGTTCAGTTTCTATAAACTATATCTATTAGAAAACATGGACTTGTCCACCGTGTCTGGAGGAATACTGCATAGCATGTGCTTTAGTGAGTTTCCCATTTTCAATGAAGTAAACTGACATACAGGCAAAGTTAACCTAACTGAAAAACAAGTTGAAGATGATGCACGTGCTTAAAAATAGGAATCTCCACAGGAATTTCTAAAATCATTGCATCTCAAGCTCACCTGAGTTTAAAACATATACAGTATCATCTGAGGCACCCTGGGTCCCAACCCAGCAGTGTTGAATCAGATTCTCCAGGAGAGAGCACAGGGAATCTGCATCTAAACAATGTTCCAGGCATTATAATTGCCTTAAATAGGACAACACTGCTTCAAATTAAAGTTAATGTTAGTTTACATAATAGATGCAATTTATATGCAACTTTTCAGGTGCATATCCAGTGTGTAAGTGAAAGAAATCTGTGGACTTTTATTTTACTTTATGCTACCTTGGATGAGCAGCTTCAGATATGATTTTAACGTGGATATAAGACTTCTTAGGCCTGCTCTAGATGTTGTTTGCTTTCATTGTTTTGCTGAACTGCTGCTTCTGGAAGAAAGGGGTCTTTTTGAAGGGGAACATGTTTCCAGAGCTGCAAAAGAACTGTTTTGAAGTGATGTTACCCACATGGGCCTCCATCAGGCTTGCCAAAGGTCTAGCTAGGGTTTCTGGCTGAATCCCACTCATGTGTGAGCTGGTGTTCAATTTTTATTTATTTATATTTTTATTTATTTATTTATTTATTTATTTATTATTTTTTTTTGAGACAGAGTCTTGCTCTGTTGCCCAGGCTGGAGTGCACTGGCACAATCTTGGCTCACTGCAACCTCTGCCTCCCGGGTTCGAGAGATTCTCCTGCCTCAGCCTCCCCAGTAGCTGGGATTACAGGTGTGTGCCACCACGCTCGGCTAGTTTTTTGTATTTTTAATAGAGATGGGGTTGCATCATGTTGGCCAGGCTGGTCTCGAACTCCTGACCTCAAGTGATCCACCCACCTTAGCCTCCCAAAGTGCTGGGATTACAGGCATGAGCCGCCATGCTTGGTGTTCACTTTTTTGAGGACTGTTGTTTCATTGAATTCAGATTCTATTTTGTAGCACAAAGTCAAAGGGTAAAAAGCTCCAGTTTGATGTTGGTCTCTGGTGAAATGATTTGATAGGATGATGATTGCAGTTTCATTTCTAAGGCTCATGGTAGCTTGAAGTATTACTCTGATAAGATGGTACTAGATCTTCTGTTGGCCTACAGCGAAGGTCTGTTTTAAACTGACTGCAGAGTCCAGGCCATTCAAATGGTCCCAGTGCCACCTGACTTAAGGGAGATTAGGAGTAAGTATTAAAGCAATCAATGAAAAGCTATGTCTAGCAATTTCTACTAGGCTCAGGAAAGTAAAAGGAGAATTTAGAAAAGTAGTTGGATAAGGCTGGGCGCGGTGGCTCATGCCTGTAATCCCAGCACTTTGGGAAGCCGAGGTGGGCGGATCACAAGGTCAGGAGATCGAGACCATCCTGACTAACACGGTGAAACCCCATCTTTACTAAAAATACAAAAAATTAGCTGGGCATGGTGGTGGGCACCTGTAGTCCCAGCTATTCGGGAGGCTGAGGCCCGAGAATGGCGTGAACCCGGGAGGCGGAGCTTGCAGTGAGCTGAGATTGTGCCACTGCACTCCAGCCTGGGAGACAACAAGACTCTGTCTCAAAAAAAAAAAAAAAAAAAAAAAGAAAAGTACTTGGATAAATCAAACATACATAGAAGCATTTAAATAACATTAACCCAATCACTTCAAGAAGTGTTTGTTTCAAATGTATAGAAAATTCAAATACGATTTTTTGGATGTTAGGTTGTTAAATTTACTTTTTAAAAAGTCTTAGATAATTCAGGCAACTGCCTCAGTTCCTCTTTATGCCTTTGGTCTAACTATAGACATACATTTCTGGTTAAAAAATTAACTATGGTTACATAGTATCTTTCCCCTTCCTTACTTCCTCCCTCATTTAAACTAACATTTTCTTCTTGTTCCCTCCTTCCCTTCTTTCCTTCCTTGGTTTGTCTCCCTAATGTCCCTTTCCTGTTTTTTTTTTTTTTTCCTCCCATATTACTCGGTGAGAACTGACAGCTGCACAGCTTCTGCGCATAGAGATAACTGTGAGTCTGATTTTAGGTGCTGCTGTAGTTAGTGAACTTTGCTGCATTCTTTCAGTATTTACAGCATCAGCAGCCCATTCTTGTTACCTGGGCCAAGAGGTAAGGTCATTGCAGCAGATGATGTCAACTAGGTTTAACCTTGGAAAAATTTAAAGTTATTTTTAGTATAAGAAAAGCCTTACCCTAAGTTAATTAGAGTTCTCACTCATGATCCCTGGCGTTCACTACGGTACTGATACTCTCTTCTTTTTCAAGAGGTTTTCAATGACTCTTGTTCAATTATAAAAACTAGGCCTGGCCGGGCGAGGTGGCTCATGCCTGTAATCCCAGCACTTTGGGAGGCTGAGGCAGGCAGATCACGAGGTCAGGAGTTCGATACCAGTCTGGCCAATATGGTGAAACCCCGTCTTTAGTAATAACACAAAAATTAGCCAGGCATGGTGGCATGTGCCTGTAGTCCCAGCTACTTGGGAGGCTGAGGCAGGAGACTCGCTTGAACCCAGGAGGTGGAGGTTGCAGTGAACCAAGATCGCACCACTGCACTCCAGCCTGGGCGACAGAGTGAGACTGTCTCAGAAAAAACCAACCAACCAACCAAACAAACAAAAAACAAAAACAAACAAACAAAAAACAACAACAAAAAAACTAGGCCTAACCTGATAAAGGGTAGTGATTGGTTTGGCAGACTTGTCCAGGGAAAATTCCTTAATGAGCAGCAACAGGCTGGATAGGAATTTTTGCTTTGGCCCAGGAGGACTGGTGGGTTGCTTAGTAACAACAACGTGTACCTGGGAATCCCTCAGACAGCTTCACTGGTCTTCAAATTTAGGCCTCCAAATTTCAGATTCACCCTACCATCTACCTGCCTGCATAGTTTCTTCCTTTGGATGAATCCAAGCTCTTCAGATGAGTTTTGTTTATTTTTCCATTACCAGGAGAGTACATTTTATGTTCTAAGTTTCTTATAGTGGTAAATGGTAAACTGGATTATAATAGGTAATAATGAAAGTGTTTTTTTTTTTTTTTTTGAGTTGGAGTTTTGCTCTTGTTGCCCAGGCTGGAGTACAATGGCACAATCTCGGCTCACTGCAACCTCTGCCTCCTGGGTTCAAGCAATTCTCCTACCTCAGCCTCCTGAGTAGCTGGGACTATAGGTGTGTGCCACTACACTCAGCTAATTTTTTTGTATTTTTAGTAGAGACAGAGTTTTGCCATTTTGGCCAGTCTTGTCTCGAACTCCTGACCTCAGGTGATCCATTCACCTTGGCCTCCCAAAGTGCTAGGATTACAGGCGTGAGCCACCATGCCCAACCGAAAGTGTGTTTTATGCTGTAAGTTTCTTAATGGTAAATGGTAAAAAAAAAAAAAAAAAAAAAAAAAAAAAGTACTGGATTATAATGGGTTAAGTGGGATAGAAATAAGAAAGCATTCCTTTGGGGATCTCTACCTCCCATCCCCAATTATACTGGGAAAAGAGAAGTGTTTTGGCTTCATGAGTTTTGGTGAGCAGTGGTAATATTATTTGTACAAAGAGCACCTTTTGATTTGCCACATACAATACTAATCAAATAACACATTTTAATAATTCTTATAGGAAGTGCTAGAAAAGCTGGTGCATTTCAGGGGATTTCAATGTATATTTTGAAAATAAGTCAGGGTTCTGGAGGTTGTTCATGCATTTGAATGGGCATTCAGTGGAAAGCAATCAATGCCTGTGGTAGATGAAGTGCCTTATTTTACTTTGTAATGAACATGGCAATGAACTTTGTGGGGAGCACTTCACTTTCACTCCCAAGGAAATGCTTCCTTTACAAGTGTGAATGCAGATACCCTCCGGAACAGAAATGGAAAGCAAGAATTGCTTGTGGCTTCTCTTTATTTTGGCGCCAGCCTTTCATCTGAACTCTGAATATACAAATATAACTAACCCTGAGAGCCAGAGTCCCTTCTTTTTTAAGGCTCATGAATTTAGATCAGGGTTTTAGGAGACAAGGAAAGGCTGAAGTGAAGGAGAGAGGAATGGAGAAAGGAAAGGACGAGAGGGAGCAGGAAGAAACTGTTTAACTACTGTTAAGTTGCCAGTGTTTTCTCAGTGGAGTGTGAGCGGCCAGCAGGGGCTGCTGCCGGGGCCTAGGATGCGACGGCATGTGGCTGTTTGGCCTTGTAGATAATTGGTTTTGGTTTTAATTTGCAATCTAGAATCCTAGAGCTAGAAAGAGCCTTAGGGATCATCCAAATGCATCGTAGGGCATGTGAGTGAGCAAGTATAGGATTTTGATCTAAAAGCCTGGTTTGAGAAGAAAAGTATCTTACATTTTTTCTTCTGTGTTTCATTTTGGGATTCTAAGTATAAATTGAAAATTTGGAGTTTTGATTAGTTTGAAAAAACATGCTTTTATATATTTATTTTTTATTTTTTAGGAAGATTGAGAGCAGGATAAGCACTGCATGTTTACTTCTTATACCATGAACATGAGTCTGTGAAATACCTGGTTAAGATTCTGATACAATTACTGGGAGTTAAAATGGACTTTTCTTCCCACACTCACCCCAAATCATTGTTTTTGGTTCTCAGTTCAGTGAGCCCCATAAAATAACTGCCTTCTGTACTTCTCAGATCTAACTTTTCAAAGAAACAAGGAACAAAGGTAGCTTTTGCCTCTTTCCTGCATTGCCAATAAATTAACATAAGATCAGAGGATTCTTCTTTCATTATTTTTCATTTGTAAAATGGAGTTGAACTAAATGATCTCTGAGAATAATTACCTGCTCCAATATTTTGTGTCTCATTTTTTCCCTCTAGAGGGGTCGGGGCTGGTGGCGGCTCACAGCGGGGGCCATGAGCATTAGCAAGACAGGAGGTTACAGGCACAGTGGGACCTGCTTCTGTTCCCAAGCCCCCTCACCTCCTTTACCAAAATCAACAGTGGTCTGATTCAGATGACAAACAGACTTTTGGAAGGCAGGAGGAATTCAGAGGATCACATGGAATTCAGAAGGGCAGCAAGGCGGTGAAATCAATGGTTTAACTAGTGGACTCCTGCACAGCCTTACTGGGATGGTAGAAAAGTGGTACAAGAAAATCAGATAAAATGGGCTGGCAGGGACGCTGAGAACTTCTTCCTAGAGACAGCTCAGGAAGTGGTTCATTCTGGCAGGCTCATGGAGTGAGAGTGAGGCAATATCAGAATGAATGGAACACTGACTACAATTTAGTAAGCTGAAAACCTTAAGTAGGTGAAAGGGATGACCTCCTCCTCCTCTTCCTCCTCGTCTTCCTTCTTCTATTCTTTCTCCTCTTCCTCCTCCTCCTTTTCCTCATGCTCTTTCTTCTCCTTCTCCTCCTCTTCTCCCTCCCCTTCTCCTTCCTTTTTTTCTTTCTCCCCCTTCTCCCTTTCCCTATTACTCCTTTTAATAAAATGTAATTCACAGACACCCACTGTCAAAAAATATTGCCAAGTGAATAGTAAATGTTCAGAAGAGATTTCAAATAATTTAAGGATAAGAATAGCAGCTGCAGTTTCACTTCAAGGATAAGGTAATATATTATTTCACTTCAGGGCGCACAATGATCATTCATTTAGGTCAGGAATAAAATCTCCTCTGGTATCCTACTGTGTTATAGAATTTAAAAGTCTCTGAAGTCGACTTTTTCTGAAGTCAATTGCCCCTGAAAGGTTCTCATGTTGGAGGGAATTTTGATTAGGTCACAGGACATTTATGTTTCCTCTGCAAACTAGGATTTTTAAGTTGCTCTGGAGTCTTGGTGTATACTTTTAAGAATATGTGTATCTTACATATTTTGGAAAATAATTTTTAAAAGAACAAATACCTCAATAGAAAGGTGGTCAAAGAGCATGAGTAGACAATTAGTAAAAGCTGTATAAGTGGCTAATAAAGACAGAAAATATTAGCTGTAAGCTGTATTCGTGATAAGAAAAATACAGATTATATAACAGAGATATTCTAAGTTTCTCTGTCAAAGTGGCTAAAATCAACAAAACTGGGTTTGGATAAAATATTTTTGGAGAATTATAAATTATCACAAACTTTCTGGAAGGCAGTTTGGCAAAACTGGTTGAAATGGGTCTACCCATTGATAACTAAATTCCAGTTTCAGGGATTTGTCTTAAAGACATAACCAAAGATATAAAGTGCCACATGATTTTTAAAAGTGAAAAATCAGTATAACCCTAAAAGCCTGGCTACAAAGAGTTGGTTTAGTAAATCACGGTTTAGTGAGATGATGGGACACTATGCAAGCATTATACATCACATTAATGAAAAAATCCTTAATGATAAGAGAAAATGTTCATGATGTATTATATCAGAATGTTTATAGGCATAAAAAGATGAAGAATAAAGAATTCAGAAAAAACACAAAAAGTTAACAGTGGTTTGCTCTCTTAAGGATAAAATAAAGGTACTTTTTTGTCTGTTAGTATTTCTCTGTGTTTTCCTACTGTGCTGATGTGAGCTTGCACTGCTTTTGTAATTAAGGATAAATTTTATTTATGCATTTCTGTATTTATGTATGTATTTAAAATATTTAAAGGTTATATATATAAATAGTTATTAAGTGGAGACACTTAAGAATAATACATACATCTCTAAATAAAACGGAAAAGGCTGCTTGCTGCTTGCTTGTTGCAGGTAGAATTGACCTGATTCCCTGCGGAAGTCCCTGGCCTCTCCTCTCTGTCCCAGGAATGCCACGCTGTCCTTCACGCTGGCATGCTGCCTGTCGGTTCTGCACTATTCCTCAGTGACCTGTAGATTCGTTATCTGTGTCTCCACAACCTTGTCCTTTTAGATTTGCATATGTGTTAAGTCCAATTATTAAATCCAGTGATTTTTCAAAATAGCACAAGTAGGTGTAGGAGTTTCCAACATGTGTATAATTTGAAGCTGAGGAATGACTAAGAATGAAAGAAACTCAGTTTGTTCCACTCGGTGGGCTGCATGTGCCTATGGAGTTTCACTTGAAGCAAACTCTTGAGGCAAACCTGCCAGCCTCACCACCTCAGACCCCACCTGAATGTTCATGGGAGAGACTTGGTGTTGGGCCCAGTTTTGAGCTCTTTTGGAGGGACAGGGAAAGCCTGGAATATGACTTCCTTTAAAAACAAAAGGTAGTCGTAGGCAAGGTCAGGTTTTTTTTGTATTTTCTAGAATAAAAATTTGTTTTTTTTTTAGAGTATAGACTTCTCCCCGGAGGGCCACACAGTGACTCATCTGACTGCTTCTGCAAGCTGGTGCATAGATCATGCCAGACCAGCTTGAGTCTGTTAGTTAAGCTGCAAGAGATTGCATCATAGGATTTACTGCAGGCACCTTTAATGGAAGTGTTGTCGCCAATGTGAACTTATTTGCTTATCAACCTATCCAAGAAGCATCCATAGCAGGGAACAAAAAGTACCTGATGGGAACTTGCTGGGGAAACTGGTCTCCTGGAGTCACTGAAGTTGCCAACATTGCATTAGGAAAAAAAAAAAAAAAAAAAAGAGGAGGCTAAAAATACAACAACAAAAAAAGGTGGAAATGAACTTTTGTAAAATGTGAGCAACACCAAAGCAATCTTTGGCTGCAGAATCAACATAGAGGTGGCGAAACAGGAACTAGTAGGTATCCATTTTGGCTGTGTGCTCAAAAGTGAATTTGCAATTGCCCTCTCTCTCCCACTCCCATCTGGCCCTCCCCTCCCCCATCCTTTTCTTCATATTGTATAGAAATTCTTCAAACCTCAAATACTATATCTAATATTTTCAAAAAATCATGATCTTCTTTGGATGTTAAAAGTCTAAATGGGCCGGGTACTGTGGCTCACACCTGTAATCCCAGCACTTAGGGAGGCCAAGGTGGGCGGATCACCTGAGGTCGGGAGTTTGAGACCAGCCTGACCAACATGGAGAAACCCCATCTCTATTAAAAATACAAAATTAGCCAGGTGTGGTGGTGCATGCCTGTAATACCAGCTACTCGGGAGGCTGAGTCAGGAGAATCTCTTGAACCTGGGAGGCGGAGGTTGCGGTGAGCCGAGATTGCACCACTGTACTCCAGCCTGGGCAACAAGAGTGAAACTCCGTCTCAAAAAAAAAAAAAAAAAAAAAAAGTCTAAATAAAGGCACCTATCCTTAAGGGGCTTGTGGGACGGTTGAGGAAAGGACTACAGTCTCCTTTTATCTTGTGTTCATCTTTAGTTTTAGCAAACATTCTATAAGGTATGTTTTGTATCATATTCAGCCACATGAAAAACACAAATTCGCATTTTGATTTGGTTCACAAAATTTGGGACACAAGTCGTTTATCACTTTTAACATCCTGAAGTTGAACTGGGGCAGCAGTAGTATCGTTATGCTTGTTAGCCTTCCTAATCCTTCCTAAGCAATAAAATACCTATGTGGTCAAATCCCAGGACACATTGAGTTAAAAGCTCCAAGTTTTTCCACTGCAGTGTATCCATGTGTGCTTGGAAAGATGAATAAAATTAAACATGTTATTTAGAGCTTTCAGGGCTAACTAGATTTCACTGTTGTTGTCATTGTAGCAAATATTTCTAGAGTATGGAAGAAGTTGAAAATATTTTTATGATACAGAGATTTTTATTGTACTGCATATTTAATGAATTATTTTATAAATTGCTGTTGTGAAGCATTTCTGAATGACCTGCCTCCTAGCTTTCAATGCTATTGCCCAGGCAGGAATATTGGGGTTTTGCTATGTTGGCCAGGCGGGTCTCGAACTCCTGGTCTCAAGAGATCCACCTGCCTTGGAATCCCAAAGTGCTTGGATTACAGGCGTGAGCCACCATGCCCGGCCTTGAATGATTATCCTTGTCACTAAATTTTGCACACTTCTTAGTTATTTCTTTGAAATACATTCCAATGAATAGAAATTCCTAATCAAAAGGTACACACTTTTTGAAGACATTTGGTTCATATTTCCAATTGCCATCCACATATTTTCTCCTAATTAACACTACCACCAATGGTGTATCTGAGAGTAGAATTCCACATTCCGTCTCTAACAGTGCATATTATAATCCTCTCTTTAGTCTTTGCCAATTTGGTAGATTAAAAATGGTACTTGTTTTGAATTGCATTTCTTTCCGTTTACTCAGGTTGTTCTTTTTTTTTTTCTTTTTTTTTAATCACAGGAGAGCTTTATCTTTGTTTGCCTTAAATATATAGACAGTATTTTGAGATCTTGAAAGTGCTTAGGGTTTTGTACAGGTTCAGCTGTAGAGCATTTACAGTCAGTAAAAAAGAGTTTGTTAGCAGAGTGTGGAACCATGATCTCTTTTCTCAGTACGTCATTGGGTCTGAGAACAATCCCCAATTCACAGCCCTCATTCCTTTGCCAATGAAAGCAGTGACTCATATCAGCATTTAAAGTCCCCTGATCAATGACCACAAATTCAAGGTACCTAGTCAAGGGTGAGTTCGGGATGAGTTCAGGATGAATACATCCAAATGACAACAAATGAGTGGCCACCACCTAAGCCTATTGGACTATATGATTTATTGAGTGCCTATAGCCAGACACAAAGCTGGGCACCGAGCTAAATGCAGAGACGCCGAAGATGAAACAGTTAGGTCAAGGTTTAAGATTGTAATTAGAAAAAACATAATTTAGGGAAAAAAGCAATTGCATATTTACCTTCCATTCTTCAGATAATTAGTTGTGGGAAATGTGGAGGCAGGTCTAGAATGAGGCAAGATAGTGTGAATCTTCAAATTTTGTACTTTATTTCGATTTCAAAGGTCTGCCACTATTTTTCATTTCTTAGGTTTGGTCAGGCTTTAATCCCTTCCCTGTTTTTTTTTTTTTCTTTCTTTCTTGCTTGCTTTCTTGCTTTCTTTCTTTTTCTTGTGTGTGTGTGTGTGTGTGTGTGTGTGTGTGGTTTTTTTTTTTTTTTTTTTGGCCTATTAGTGGTTAAGAAACACTTTGGTTGTTTATCTAAATAGTAGGGCTATTTAAAATGAAGTCACTTTTCAAAGATAAGGCTCCAGGGCTCTGCAATTAAACTTTATATTAAAAACCTTTCCTAGAGCTGTGGGTTAAAACATCTGTCACATGCATGTTGCTTATAATGTTAAATGTAACATCTGTGGAAAATGGCAATTTATGGAAGTAATTTGGTACTTTTCTAAACTGAGATACAACATTAAAACATGTAGGGCAATTAAGAATTTGTCTTAAAAGTGTTGATGGCATTAGAGCCAGCTGCATTAATCAGGAACTCATTATCTGGTCTGTGAATTATTGAGGCTATTTTCTTCAATTTTCCTCTTATGGTTAGCCTTTTAGATTTTTTCCTCTACAAATCTTGCAGAGAGGGCATGAACAGAAAAATTCAGCTTAATTAGTTTGGCTACTGATTAAGGGGAAAACATACTTAATTCTAGTAGAAAGTTAAACTCATTATTTTAAATACATTTTTAGATTATCTAGGATTTCATGTGATCCAAGCTACATCATCTCCTACTTTTTTTAAAAAATGTTCTTGAAGCTGTAAATATAAGAATTGCTTGATTAGGAAGTCTACCACTTGCAAGCAACAAATCATGGTTCTCCTCCATAAAACCTATAAAGCACTTATGTAAATGAAGGGTAATCTTTAAGTAATTGGTTATATTGCATATTTTTATTTATTTATTTATTTTGAGACAGGGTCTTACTCTGTTGCCTAGAGTGGAGTGCAGTGATGTGATTTCGGCTCACTGCAGCCTTGACCTCCCAGGCCCAGAAAATCTTCCCATCTCAACTTCCTGAGTAGCTGTAGCTGGAACTACAGGCTTACGCTATCATGCCCAGCTGTATTTTGTATTTTTTGTAGAGATGGGGTTTCACCATGTTGTCCAGGCTGGTCTCGAACTCCTGGGCTCGAGTGATCCTCCCACCTCTGCCGCCCAAAGTGGGGGGGATTACAGGCATGAGCCACTGCAACTCGTCATATTTTTAACTTTTTGCAAACTAACTCTATAAGTATTTGCCCATGAGTTTTAAGACTTTTTCAGTAAAATTTTAATGTCAGCAGAGCATTATATACTGTGGATTTATTATCATTGACTTACATTTAGGTTACATGTAGGTTGTTGCTAGAGTTTTCACTATTATAAAGTCATAATTCTATAAAAATTCTTAGGCATAAAATCTTTCAAGATTTTTATATTCCTGAATTAAGGGCCATTGAGCGAACAAAAAAGATGTTGAGATCATTTCCTAGAATGAATTTCTACAAGTAGAATTTCCTAGCTTAATATTTACAAATATTAAAAAATATGTTATTACACAATAACTATCAATTTAGTGAGAAAAGAGATAAACTTGCCTTTTATACTTCTCTCCAACACTTTCAATAGAACTTTAACAATTTTTGTGGATATTCTTCCAGATGTTTTTCTAGGCATTGTACCACATATAAATGCACATGCATTTGAGAGTTTTAAAATTTTTCACTTGTTGGCCGGGCGTGGTGGCTCACGCCTGTAATCCCAGTACCTTGGGAGGCTGAGGCGGGCAGATTACTTAAGGCCAGGAGTTTGAGACCAGCCTGGCCAACATGGAGAAACCCCGTCTCTACTAAAAATACAAAAAATTAGCCAGGCATGATGGTGCATGCCTGTAATCCCAGCCACTCAGGAGGATAAGGCAAGAGAATCGCTTGAACCTGGGAGGTGAAGGTTGCAGTGAGCAGAGATTGTGCCACTGCACTCCAGCCTGGGCAACAGAGTAAGACTCCGTCTCAAAAAAAAAATTTTTTTTTTCACTTGTCTTATTATTTACAAAAATAATTTTATACATGTTGTTTTATGATTTTGATAGTTCCATACCAATAATACAGTCACTTCATTTTTTGGGTTGCATGATATTTCATAGAAAGAATATACAAGTGACTAAAGGACAAATTCATAGAAGCGGAACCTTTGGGGCAAAGGCTAAGCATATTGAAGCCTTTGATAGATTGCTCTCCAAAAATGCTACTTTAATTTATAATCCAATCAATAATGATCAAATATGCTTACTGCTGCCTACCATCCCAGCAGTGCATCTTATCAGTCTTTTTCAACCTCCATCTCCTGGGTTCAAGCGATTCCTCAAGCAATGCCTCAGGCTCCCGAGTAGCTGGGACTACAGGCGTGTGCCGCCACACCTGGCTAATTTTTGTATT
Organism: Hylobates moloch; assembly: GCF_009828535.3. Classification (NCBI taxonomy): domain Eukaryota; kingdom Metazoa; phylum Chordata; class Mammalia; order Primates; family Hylobatidae; genus Hylobates; species Hylobates moloch. Next base: position 81,882,072 of record NW_026652284.1, read on the forward strand.
TTTAATAGAGATGGGTTTTTGCCATGTTGGCCAGGCTGGTCTTGAACTCCCAACCTTGGGATCTGCCCGTTGCCTTGGCCTTCCAAAGTACTGGGATTATAGGCATGAGCCACTGTGCCCGGCCTCATCTTGTTTTTTTTTTTTTTTTTTTTTTTAAATGGCTTCTAGGTTTTATGCCTTGCTTAAGAAGGCTTTCTGTGCTCTAAAATTAAATACAGACAACCTTTTCCCCCACGCAAATTTTTCCTAAATTTTATTCTATCATTCTATTTATTTTATTCTTTTGTGGTTTCACATTTCCACTAAAAGCTTTGATCCACCTGGAATTTATTCAATGAAGAAATTAGGTGAGGTTTTTACATAACCGTTTTTCTAGATGGCCAAACTATTGTGCCAGTGCCATTTATTAAGCAATACATAATTTTTCCCTCACTTGTCTGAAATCCAGCCTTTATTATAGATTAAATTCCTTTGTGTATTTAGGACTATTTTTTAACTCTTCAGTGTGTTACATTGATCTATTTATGCCTATGAAGCAACTGTTAAGTTTATACAATGTTTTAATATCTGAAATGTTGTGCCATCTAATTAGTCTACTTTAAAAAAATATCTCTGGTTATTTTGGCTTTTTTTTTTTAATGCAAATTGGAATCAGCTTCTGTAGTTCTTAAGAAAACCTGATTTGAGCGTGAGGAGAAGGGAAGGGATTCATTAAACTTTATGAATAACTTTAGTATAGAGTTGATATCTTATTAACATCATGCATTCCTATAAAAACAAATATGTTTTGCTCTATTTATTTAAATCATCTTTGATGTTCCTGGGTATCATTAAAACATTTTCTTCATTAGAACTTGTACTTTTATTATATTTATTTTTAAAAGTTTATCCGAAAGTATGTTATCTTTTTGGTACTATTTTAAGAGGTATCTTAGCTTATTAAATATGTTTTATTTTATTTTATTTATATTTTGAGACACAGTGTCACTCTGTCACCCAGGCCGGAGTGCGGTGGCACAATCTCAGCTCACTGCAACCTCCGCCTCCCGGGTTCAAGCAATTCTCCGGCCTCAGCCACCCGAGTAGCTGGGATTACAGGTGTGCACCATGATGCCTGCCTAATTTTTGTAATTTTAGTAGAGATGGGTTTTCACCATGTTGGCCAGGCTGTGTTTGATTTCTTAAATCTTTCTCTTTTATTACACTGGTCAGGATTGGCAGAGGATGCTTTCAGTATTCCACTGTTGACCATAATGGTGCCGTTGGTTTCTTGGCTATTGTCTTAGTGCACTCAGACTGCTATAGCAAAGTACTGGGTGGCTTATAAACAACAGAAACTGATGTCCTACCGTTTCGTAGGCTAAAGGTCTGAGATCCGGGTGCCAGCATGGCGGGGCTCTGGTGAAGTCCCTCTTCTTAGCTGGCTAGTTTTCTGGCCTCTCCATCTCTAAATGCCATCACATTAGGGATAGTATTTCAACATACGAATTTTAGGGGTGTACAAACATTCAGTTGATTGCAGCTGTTAATAATTTTTATATTGGGTTTTTTCCTTTCTTTTCTTAATATAGTGATATCAATCAATAAATTTCCTTTTTTTTTTTTGAGTAGTTTTGCATTCCTGGGATAAGCCTTACAGGGTCATGCTGTTGTTGTAGTAGTTGTTTAATTAATAGATTCAGTTCATCAATATTTTTCTGAGGATTTTATGTCTATATTCATCACGATCCCACTACTTACTGGGGTTGTGGCCTTGGGTAAATTACTTAATTTCTCTTAGTTTCTCATCTATAAAAAGGGAATAATAATGAGAGATCTTGACTCCTAGCATTAGGGTGAGGTATATAACCCTTAGAATAGTCTGTGAGACGTGGTAAATACTCAGTAAATGTTTGTTCTCATTGTTGTTATTGTAACTGACATGGGTCTCCTCTTTCCTGGGTGTGTGTATGTGTCTCTGTGTATGTGGGTGCATGCTATCATTGTGCTTTTTTTTTTTTTTTGAGATGGAGTTTTGCTCTTGTTGCCTAGGCTGGAGTGCATTGGTTTGTTGCCTAGGCTGGAGTGCCTAGGCTGGAGTGCCTAGGCTGGAGTGCATTGGCACTGCAACCTCTACCTCCTGGGTTCAAATGATTTTCCTGTCTCAGCCTCCCTAGTAGCTGGGATTGCAGGTGCCCACCACCATGCCTGGCTAATTTTTATATATTTAGTAAAGACAGGGGTTTCACCATGTTGGCCAGGCTGGTCTCGAACTCCTGACCTCAGGTGATCTTCCCACCTTGGCCTCCCAAAGTGCTGGGATTACACACGTGAGCCATTGCGCCTGGCCATTGTGCATTTTGATATCTGTGTTATACCAGCTGATTTTAAGGAGCTGGGAAACTTTCCATGCTTTATTATGCACTGAAACAATTCAAACAACGTTGGAATTATCTATTCCTTGAAGGTTGCTGGGCCCATGAAAGTCCTTGACTAACCTTTCAATGTCTTCTATGCTCCCTTTGTGTATCTACTCAGGTTTTCACACTAAGGCCAAGTTTCAGCATGTATGTTTTACAGCAAGTCATCAGCTTCAGGTCTCCCTTGTCTCACTGGGTCTCTCTTCTCACCCTTTCTTCATCAGATTTTACCTCTCCTGCCATTCTCTTCACCCCAGCCCCACTCTTGCACACATGCACATACATTTACATGCTCATACCCATACGTGCACACACAGAGGACAGTTCAGTGCCTTTATGAATACTTGGCTAGAAAAACTGGAGCCACAGTACATTAGACTTATACAGTGATTCCTGTGGTTAGAACTGGGACCAATAGGGGAAAACAAGGAGATTTTGTCTCAGTTTATGTATGTGTTAGCTCAGATGCTCCAAGGGGCAGACACCATGATGAGGTTAAACATGCGAGGATCTTACTAAGGGAATGCACCTGTGAGGGAATGGAGTCGGGGAGCTAAGCAAGGCAAGGAGAGCCCCCAGACTCTGAGGCAAGCCCAGCCCAAGGGCTGGAGAGACCCAGCAGTCTAAGAAAGCTTCCTCAAAGCCCTAGGAGTCCTTTATTTTGTGCCATCAGAGGAGTCCTGCATCTGCCATGGAATCTGGGCCAGTACAACCTCTGGCTGGGAGCAGCCCGTGGGAGGCCTGGCTGCAGCCGGGCCCATGGGCAGCTGCTCTCCTGGCAGCTGGAGTGCTGCAAGGTGCCTGCTAAGTGGCTGCCACAAAGTGAAAGTTTCCTAAAAACTCGAAATTTCTGCCAGTAGAATGAAGAGCTTTTTCAGGTAGTGACTTATCTCTAGAGATGTTTAGGCAGAAGAATGTTAGGATGGGGCTGTTTGTATTTGAGGAAGAAAGTCTCAACCTTTAAGTTTCACTTCCATGCTCACTTTTCTCTCTCCTCCTCTTATCCTTCCTCCTCTACTCTCTGTCCCTCCGCCTTTCTTCTCTTCCTCCTTCTTCCTTCTTCTCCTTTTTTCTTCTCCCTTTCCTTTCTTTCCCTTTCTTTCCTTTCCTTTTCTTGTTTCCTTCCTTTCCGCCTTCCTCCCTTCCTTCCCCCCTTCATTTTCCTTCCTTCCTTCTTTCTTTCCTTCCTTGCTTCCCCCCTTCATTTTCCTTCCTTCCTTCCTTCCTTCCTTCCTTCCTTCCTTCCTTCCTTCTTCCTTCCTTCCTTCCTTCCTTCCTTCCTTCCTTCCTTCCTTCCTTCCTTCCTTCCTTCCTCCCTCCCTCCCTCCCTCCCTTTCCTCCCTCCCTCCCTCCTTATAGGGACCACTGCAATGAGGTCTTGCAGTAGGAAAGAGAGAATAGACTCAACTCCCTCTGTCTTTCTCTCTCTCTGTCTCTCTTCACACACACATACACATACACACACACACACACTAATATTATATATGAGGTTGGGGTGTGGTCGTCACTTTTCTTACTTCATCAGCTTTGCTTACAAATTTAAAAAATGTCTTATGATGCTTACATTCAGCAGTTCAACATCCCCTTCCCCTCTCCCAGCCTGAGAATGTCTTTCTTCCCAGAGTCCTGTCTCATTGTTGACAAGTTCAGGAACTAGAGGTTTACTTAAGTCACGGTTTCTGTCCTTGTTACAATAGAGTGAGGAAAAAAAAATGTAAAATGGGACCAGGAAGCCTATGTCTCTCCTGCCATTTCTGCCCTTTCCACCCTTCAGAGTCTGTTGAAACCAAGACGTGTTGCATGCTGGGCACTGTATTTTCATGTTTCAATGAGAGGCAGCTTAAGTGTTTTCACATGGAAGCCTTTCTCCTGTGAGGCATGCCCACAGTGCAGAGGTTGGATGGGGGGTGATTTCCAGCATCAAGGAGATAGGGTGTCCAGGGAAGCCTGGGGATTGCCCCTAAGAGGTCAGCTTGACCTTCCTCTCCCCTTCCTCTCTAGTGAGTTTCCCATTACAAACTCCTCCTGTCTTTTGTCAGCTGACTGGTGTTGGTGCCACTGTAGTCTACCAAAGACGGCTTAAGTATATTGCACTTTACAATAATGTTAATATCAAACTCTTACATAGTTACTGTACGTAGTGTGTCACAGGTGCCCCTCTAAGCACTGTCCATGGGTAACTCAATTCTCGAATCACATCTGTGAGGGTTGATGAGAAAATGGGAGCACAGGTTGGCTCAATAGCTTGTCAGAGGTCACAGGGCTGACAGGCAGCAGAGATGGAACTGGAACCCTGTGGTCTGACTCTGTGGTCTATGAATTGAACTTCATGCTTCACTGCCTGTTTCCTGAAAAGGGACCAAATGGGGTTTTGGTCTCCTGCTTCTCAGGAGGTCCAGTGCCCATTTGCCTACTGCCCCCCTCCAGAAACCTGGTGGTTTAGTGGTTGACAACTGGCAACCACAGACTGCCTCTGGGCTACAGACATGTTGCAAATGACCCACATAATATTTTCTTAAAATATAATTATAATTTTTATCAAAGAAGTGTATTTAGTTCAAAATATCAAATAATACTTAAAACCATCTGTAAAAAATAGCAGTTTCCCCTACTCTTCTCTCTGATTCTGATCTCCAGCAACTGTACTGGATTTCTTTTTACCTCTTTTCCTTTTTTTTTTTTTTTTTTTTTGAGACAAGGTCTCCCTCTGTGGCCCAGGCTGGATGGGGTGCAATGGTGTGATTATGGCTTACTGCAACCTCAATCTCCCAGGCTCAAGAGACACTCCCACCTCAGCTTCCCAAGTAGCTGGGACTACAGGCACATGCCACCATGCCCAGCTAATTTGTAAAGACTGAGTCTTACTATGTTGCTCTGGCTGGTCTCAAACTCATGAGCTCAGGCGATCCTCCTCTCTTGGCCTCCCAAAGTGCTGGGATTACAAGCATGAGCCACTGCACCCGGACCTATTACTTCTTGTTTACCTCCATATGTCTTGGAAATAAATACTGCTCTTTCTTGATCTATCATTTTACGTATTATCTATTCACTTCCAACCATGAAGCTAAAGGTTTGGCTCTGCCACAACCCACTTGCATTAATCAATTGTTTCTTAACTTATTGCCACCATCTGAAACCTGCTCGCATGGACTTTTAAGGCCAGTGAAAAGTCTGGGCATTTGAAGGTGTGGCAGGGTGGAAAACTCACATACCTTGGTTAAATGTTCTGGATCAGGTTCATTCCATATCTGCAGGACAGCATCATCCTGTTCCTGTGGTGGGATGCCTTTGGGTTTTAAGTCAGTCCTCTGCTTGATCGTGGAGTCCTGGGGCCTCTGCTTCAATTGAGGACCGTCGCTTTGGCTCTTCACATCTCCCCTTTCCACCCTCACGTCTCCTAGTCACTAGGGCTAAAAGTAAAGGGAAGCTGGGGATACTGGAGCCATGTCAATAACTCACAGTGGAAAACTGTTATGAAACTTCATCCGGGGCTTTCAGCAGTCCTCTCCCTGTTCCCTTCCCAGTTTTCCCTCCTTCAAAGGGTCTTACTGCATTTATCTCCCATTTTGTTTTCAGTTTTGTTAAGTTCCTATTCTCTGCTGGGGATGATTCATGGACGCCTCCTTCCACTCAGCCTAACCCCTCTGGATGGACCAGCACCCCCGGGACAACAAAGAGCACGGGGAAAGTGTCCAGGCAGCTCCCACGATAACATCAAGCAAGCCACTAATGGCCACCAGCGCAAAGGGCTGTGCTCTCAGTCTAGTGGACTCTTTCCGCTAACAAAATCAGGCTGCATTTTGTATTTGATACAGCTCTGCAAGACACTTTCCTTGGGCAATATTCTAACCGTTGTTGGGGAGTCTGTGTAGTTAAAAAAAAATTCTCACTTTCCTCAGAGACAATGTAGACAAGATGAGGCTTTCATAGAGCATCAGACAATATAAAAAGTACAACACTGACTTTTGTTTTTTCTTCAGACTTTCATGTCCATTTGCAGTCATTTGATACAAGCATCACAAACGTTGTAATTAAGCAGCTATAGTTCCTAGAAAGCTTTAAGGCTTTATGCTTCTTGCAACCCTACCTGACTTTTTTATTTTTTTTTTTGAGACGGAGTCTAGCCCTGTCGCCCAGGCTGGAGTGCAGTGGCGCAATCTCGGCTCACTGCAAGCTCCGCCTCCCGGGTTCATGCCATTCTCCTGCCTCAGCCTCTCCGAGTAGCTGGGACTACAGGCGCCCGCCACCACACCTGGCTAATTTTTTGTATTTTTAGTAGAGACGGTGTTTCACCGTGGTCTCGATCTCCTGACCTCGTGATCCACCCGCCTCGGCCTCCCAAAGTGCTGGGATTATAAGCGTGAGCCACCGCGCCTGGCCAACCCTACCTGACTTTCTAACAGGATTGCTTGGCTAGCACCTGCTTGATATGAGTGAACCTGAGAGAGAGAACTCCATGTTTTTGTGCAGCAGTGACACCAGATAGAAGAGACAGGCAACTCGGGCTCACCAGCACCTCGCTTATTCCCATTATATCACATGGCCAGCAGGAGAGTAGGGTTCTAGAAGTTCTAGAAGTTCTAGAGCTTTCAGGCTCCACACACTCTTCCCTACTGTAACACGGCTCACCTTTCTGATCTGAGACTTCGTCCACAGTATAGCAGCCTTTTCCTAAACTTTTCTGTGAATCTTCCCCCATATCACATACTTCCCTGCCTCTAATAATCATATCCTCCACCTCCTTGTGACTTTCCCTGTTAGAAAATCATTAATCCAGCCTGGTCAACATGGCGAAAACCCATTTCTACAAAAAATGCAAAAAATTAGCCGGGCATGATGGTGCATGCACCTGTAATCCCAGCTACTTGGGAGGCTGAGGTAGAAGAATCACTTGAGGCCTGGAGATCGAGGCTGCAGTGAGCTGTGATTGTGCCACTGCACTCTGGCCTGGGCAGCAGAGTGAGACCCTGTCTCAAAGAAAGGAAAAAATAAATAAAATCCCTACTATAGGGAAGGCCAGCCATTTCCAGGGTACCAGGAGTCGTACCCATACAGGATCACCTCCTTACTTGTAGGAACTCCACTTGACTTCTCCTGGTGTGTTTGGTTACAGGAATATAATACAACCATTCTGCAGGTGCCTGGTCTTCAGCTATTTTTGCCATTGCCTCCCTGCTCATCACCCATGCCACATGTTTTCTTTCTACGCACTGATCAATGTCCCTTCAATAGAACGATTCACTCCTAGTCAATGAGTTAGCTCTGTATGTACGAGATCATTCTGTGCTGCTTCTCTTTTCTCCCATACTAGAAAGACCCCCAAGTTCTTTCCATCTCTGCTAAAGTCTGAAAGTGGAGGTAGTGACATCTCAAAGAGTTTTCTAAGGTGTTGTCTACTCCTTTGGTCTTCTGTCCATATGGGGAGGATATTAGCAAGCACTCTACATAATTTGTTGATTTAACTTCTGTCTCCTGTGCTGCTGTTTGTGAGGTACATTGGTACGAAAATCTTCCATTTCCCCCACTGGCCTCGTCTGTTGGAATGTATGGCATGGGGCTGTGCAGTTGACAAATTTTTGAGATGTCTGCACACTCACATACACAATTTCTGTCCATTTTTATTAGGTTTTATGGGAGAGTGGGTTTGTGATGCAGCCCTACTCTAATGCCTTTCACCTGAAATCTCTACTCATTTTTAGATGTTTCAAGTTTTGTAGTCAAAGTTATCACTTTTTCTTCGTCGATTTTTTTTTAAAAAATTTTAAGAGACAGGGTCTTGCTATGTTGCCCAGGCTGATCTTGAACTCCTGGCCTCAAGTAATCCTCCCGCCTTGGCTTCCCAAAAGTGCTGGAATTACAGGTGTGAGCCACTGTACTTGGCCCTTCATGGATTCTTCCACTGTTTTTATGTTTACATAGCTATTCCCAAATCCAAGGTCAGATTAAATATTCATCACTTATTACTTGATTTTTTTTTAAAGGGTCTCGCTCTGTTGCCCAGGCTGGAGTCCAGTGGTGTGATCATAGCTCACTGCAGCCTCAGACTCCTGGGCTTAAGCAATCCTCCTGCCTCACCCCAGAGAAGCTGGGATTACAAGGTGTGCCACCATGCCCAGCTTTTTTTTTTTTTTTTTGTATGGTTGCATGTGAAACAACTAAAAAAAATTGTCTGGAATTTATTTAAATCATCTCAAGTAAAGGTTTAATTTAAATAAGCTAACACACAAATGACCTTCATCCACATCACACACACCCCACCCTAACCCTAAGTGTATTGCAAACACACATATGTATGTATATATGAAGATATATGTATATGTGCATGTATATTCATGTAACATATGCATATACAGATAAAAGGCTTTCTCCCCCCGTATTCACTGCTAATAATCAATTTAAAAATGAGAATATTTAAAAATCCATGCACAGATCCAGGACTAGAGGACTTGAGTGCTTATAATTGTTGTCTGATTATTGAAAAACAAATAATTAGTTCTTATTTTCCTAATAGTTCCCTTAGAAGCCCATCTAAATTTTAATCAGGCAAACCAAAGTTTAATTGGCTTTTATTATTTCCAGCATTTTAATTTTAGATCAAACTTATCATAAAGTCAATTTGTTTGCCCTATCTCCTTTTCTAGAAGGGACATCTTGTGTAAGCAACATATTTTGTATGGATTTTATACAGACTTTCCCATTACTTTCTTGTGGAACACTTGTAAGTTTCTAATCTATTCTCTTAGCTTTAAAGACAGAGGTGGAGTCCAACATTTTTACTATACAGTATCTCTGTTACACAACTTTGGAGGAGATTATAGACTGATTCACATAGTATGTGAGGTTGCAAATTGAGTGAGACATAATACCCACTTGCACAAAGATGTAAAAGTTAAGACGGTTTCTGAATAAAGAAAATGGCAGAAAATATTGACTGCCTTGAAATAAAGAAAAGGGCTTCAGAATCTTAAGGAAGACCTTATAAAGATGATTTTTCTCATTATGCAGAAAGTAATCCTTAGTTTATCCTTCCTGGGCCATTTCAGTAGCTGCCTTGTTGGTCTCCTACAACCTCTTTTCTGTTCGATCCCACGCAGCAGACAGGGTGATCTTTTAAAGGTCACAAGGGAACATCTTGTGTTTTTAAAAGATCACCCTGTGTATGGATTGAACAGAAAAGAGTCTGATCGAGATGTTCCCTTCCTAAAGACCTCACATAAGTACCCTGTGCACTTAGCATACAAAATGTAAAATCCTAAAAGTGAATTACAAGTCCTGGCATAATCTGGCCTCTGCTTATCTCTTAAGTTTCATCAGACACTGCCCTCTTCCTTCTGGAAACATTATGGTCCAGCTATACTGCCCTTCATTTAGTCCTTCGATTGGGAGAAGTTCCAACCTGCCTCAGGGACCTTGCACATGCTGTTCCTGTAATGACATTCCTTCCTCTTTTCCTTGAGAAATTCCTCCTCCTTCTGCAAGTCTCAATTTGTGTTTGAATACTTTCACAGTAACCCCATCCTAAGCAGCCTCATCTCAATCTAAATTAGATCTTCCATCAGTCTGAGTTCTTTGTGATGAATAATCTAGGATAAGATTACACATGCAATACTTGTATTAGGGGAACCACCTGTGAGAAAAAAAATACGGAGGGAGCTGGCAAAGTGGGGGAGCTGTCAGACAACAATGTGAGTCTGACCTGGAGTGAAGGAGAGAGGGAGGGAATGTTGAGCAGAAGCTTCCAGGATTGCTGTGCAGTCTAAAGAAGATGCAGCAGGGGTGGGGGTAAGGGTCTTTGAGTCAGAGCCAGCCATCAGAGGAGTCCCTGTTCCCCAACAATGCGCCTGCTTTGGTAGTCCTACCACACATGATCACTGGCTGGAAGCAGCCCATGGTGAAGTGTGGCCTCCACACAAACGTGGTGATAGATTTCAGTGACGGGCAACAGGAGCCTTGGCCCATGATGCTTTCTGTGGTTAGAGGTGTTGTGAGGTGCTCACGGCTACCACATAGTCCCCATGACATTTTCTCTTGTAGCACCGTGTACTTTTCTTCATTAACACTTGTCACATCTGCAATTGTATATTCCTCTGTCAGAGCTTCACCAGGGCAGACTGGGTCTGTCTTTTTCATCGCTGTATCCCAGTACTCAAAGCAGTACCAGCTCACAGTAGGTGCTCAGTTAAGACCTGTCGAATGAATGCAGTCTTAACTTTCATGGTTTTTTAAGTAGCAGTGTTTCCATTATTTAACAAGACATACCTTTCATGATATGATTTTTTATTACATCTTTATACTTGGACTCATATACCTAGGGATTAGGGCCAATTATAAAAAAAAAAAAGTTCTCAAAGTGTAATTTTTTGTTAGCTTTTAGAGAAAGCTCTGGTAATAAGCTTACTTGAACTAATTAATTTGTAGATGAAATGCTCCTTAATAGAAGAGACTGTGTCTGGCTTGGTCAACATCGCCCCCTGCACCTAGCTCAGAGCCTGTAGTACAGCAGGAGCTCAATAAAGGTTTGTTCAATGAACTGAGTGGGAAATTTAGGGCAGGGGGTGTGAATGGAGGAAGAAAACTTTGGCAGGAAGCTGTTTATAATTTTGGTTTTGTCCTCATGGAAGAGTGCTTATATGTTTGCAAAGCACTAATGATTTTTTTAAATATATATTTTTATTGTACTTTAAGTTCTAGGGTACATGGCCCCAGTGTGATGTTCCCCTTCCTGGCAAAGCACTAATGATTAACCAACAGTACGCAGTTGGTTCTTCATATCCAAGGTTCCAAAACTGTGGGTGTAACCAACTGTATTTCAAAGATAGAAAAAAAAAACAATAATAACAATAAAAAATAATACAAATGAAAACAATACAATATAACAACTATTTTCCTAGCATTTACATTGTATTAGGTATTATAAGTAATCTAGAGGTGATCTAAAGTATATAGTAGGATGTGCATGGGTTATATACCTAAAATTCCACACCATTTTATATAAGACAGTGGAGCATCTGTGGGCCTGGAACCAATCCCCTGTGGATATGTGTCCTCCAACAATTTGTCCTTGAATTATTTCAGAGTAAACAAAAATAACTGTGTAATCCCAGGGAAGTGGTATAACCTCTCTGGACTTCAGTTTTCCTATTTGTAAAATGAGAAGTTTGGGGTGGATGATCATGAAGATTTCTTTTCAGCACTTGTGTGCTACAGGTCTATTCATAAACACAAAAATGAGTACCTCAGGCCATTGCCAAGCCTTACAAATATAAGTATGTTTATATATATATATGTTATATACGTATATAACATCTATATCTGAGTTGTTTTGGAATTTAAGTTGATTGAAATATAACTTGCTTTTTTTTTTTAACTTTAATTTCTCTTCTAAATAGGCCTTCTGGTCATAGACTGATTGGGACCACAAAGTAGAAATCTATTATTCTTTGTTTCTTTTTTTTTAGATGGAATCTCATTCTGTCACCCAGGCTGGAAGTGCAGTGGCACGATTTCTGCTCACTGCCACCTCTGCCTCCCCGGTTCAAGTGATTCTCGTGTCTCAGCCTCCTGAGTAGCTGGGATTACAGGCACTCACCACCAAGCCCCACTAATTTTTTTTAATTTTTAGTAGAGATGGGTTCACCACATTGCCCAGGCTGGTCTCAAACTCCTGGCCTCAAGTGATCCACCCAACTCGGCCTCCCGAAGTGCTGGGATTACAGACTTAAGCCACTGTGCCCAGCCAAAATCTATTATTATTACAAGGAATGAAAGGAGATTTTTCTTTTTTTTTTTTCCATACAGGTGAAGAGAGAAAGGTGTACAATAGAAACCTCATTCCTTGGAGAGGGGAACTGCATAAAGATGACTGTGATCATGCTTTTATGTATGAAGCAGAGGAAAGGAAATCAAGAATGTTGGATGCTATGGAGAGAAAACACCCAAAATTATTAGTTCCCCATCACCACCTGTCCCAGCTTGTTTCTTCAGTCCAGTACTTTTATATCCCCTGAAAGTTTTTTTTTTTTTTTTTAAGGGGGGTGGGGGGTCTCACTGTGTCACCCAGGCTGGAGTGTGGTGGCACAATCACGGCTCACTGCAGCCTCAATCTCCAGGCCTCAAGTGATCCTCCCACCTCAGCCTCCCCAGTAGCTGGGACTACAAGCATGCACCACCATGTATGGCTAATTTTTTAAATTATTATTTGTAAAGATGGGTTTTTGCCATGTTTTCTGGTTGGTCTTGAATTCCTGGGCTCAAACGATCCTCCCACTTTGGCCTCTCAAAGTGTTAGAATTACAGGTGTGAGCCACTGGCCCAGCCTTCTCTTCCATTTATATTCAGTTGCATAAGCTATATATATATTTAAAACTACTAAATAAAGACAAATCACTCACAGTCCCACCTCCAAAAGTTACTTGTTTTTGTTTTCTTCTGGTTCATAACCTTATTTGTTTTGACTCACATACTTACTGGTTTAACACAGTTGCTACCATAATCATCAATCATCAGGTGCTTAATAGAATGCCCCACCATTTGGGTTTGTCTGGTGTTTCCTCTTCAAGATGTGCCTCTTTCAGCATGTACCTTCATCACTTGGTTAAGGTAGTAGCTGCCAGGTTTCTGCACTGAAAAATTACTGTTTTTCTCTTTCCAAATAATTGAATCACTTTAGATTGTTTATATTTTTCCAGAAATGTTCCCATTTTGTCTGTTTTCAAATATTAGCATAAAGGGATTCACAAAATTCTCTTTTTTCAAAAGAGAATTGTCACATCTAAAATGGTCTTCCTTTTCTTTTCTAATATTTGATTATCTTTGCCAGTTTGTTAGTTTTCTTTTCCATTTCAAAGAACCAATTTTCATCTTAAATTGTCCTTTCTGTCAAGTCTTTACTTCGTTAATTTGTTTTATCTTTATTACATCCATCTTTCTAAGTTCTTCAGGTTAATTCTTTTATTTTTTTTCTAGCATGTTGTATGCTTTAGCTCTTTAACTTTTTAGCCTTTATTCCTGTCTAACATAAGCAGTTCAAGTATGAAATTTGCCTCCTACTGCTGATTTATCTATATCCCACAACATATAGTATTTTATCATGGAGTTCTAATAAAAAAAAAAGCTTTCTTTAAGAGCTGTTCTTTGACCTGTGAATATTTAGAAAACTGTGTTATAATTTCAAAACATACAGTCCTTAAATTTCATCTTCTTTGCTGTTGGTTTAAAATTTAACTATGTTGTGGTCAGAGAATTTGGTTTGTATTCTTCTTTGAAAGGGGTAGAGTCTTGCTTGGTGGCCTGACATTAGGTCAGTTTTCTTATGTATCATGGGTACTTAAAAAATAATACTGGCTTTTAAAAAAAATCCAGTTTGAAAGTATCTTTTAAAGGTAGGGTTAACCCATTTTCACATATTACAATTGCTGATATATAGAGTCTTATTTTTTCTATGCCATTTCATTATTTTTATTTTTGTTGCATTGATCAATATATCTTTTTATTTGAGATAGAGTTTTGCTCTTGTTGCCCAGGTTGGAGTGCAATGGTGCGATCTTGGCTCACCGCAACCTCTGCCTCCCAGGTTCAAGCGATTCTTCTGCCTCAGCCTCCTGAGTAGCTGGGATTACAGGCACTGGCCACCAGGCCCAGCTAATTTTTGTATTTTTAGTAGAGACAGGGTTTCACCATGTTGGTCAGGCTGGTCTCGTACTCCTGATCTCAGGTGATCTGCCCGCCTTGGCCTCCCAAAGTGCTGGAATTATAGGCGTGAGCCACCGCGCCCGGCTAATATATCTTTTTTCATTATTTTTCTCTGGTTATTTTCTAGAGCATTGCCTCTCAAATTTTTGTTCTCAGAATTCCTTTAATACTCTTAAATTATTGAACTCACAGAAGAGCTTGTATTTGTGTGGGTTATATCTATTGATATATATCATATGAAAAATTATAGTAAATTTTAAAAAATACTTATTTATGGCTCAATTAAAATAATAATCGTAAACCATATGATAGTTATAAAGCACATTAACATAATGTTTTTATTATTATGATTTTTACCTTTTTTTTTTTTTTTTTCCTTTTTGAGATGAGATCTTGATATATTGCCCAGGCTGGTCTTGAATTCCTGGACTCAAGCCATCTTCATGCCTCAGCCTCCCAAGTAGCTGGGATTCCAGGTGTGTACCACCACACCCAGCTTGAAATAACATTTTTGAAATGAAACATAACTGGTCGGGTGTGGTGGCTCATGCCTATAATCCCAGCACTTTGGGAAGCCGAGGTGGGTGGATCACTTGAGGTCAGGAGTTTGAGACCAGCCTGGCCAACATGGTAAAACCCCATCTCTACAAAAATTACCAAAAATTAGCTGGGTGTGGTGGCGCATGTCTGTAGTCCCAGCTACTTGGGAGGCTGAGGCAGAGTGGCTTGAACCCAGGAGGTGGAGGTTATAGTGAGCTGAGATCATGCCACTGCACTCCAGCTGGGCAAGAGAGAAAGACTCTGTTTCAGAAAAATAAAACCTAAACTAAAATTTTCAAAACATATGAATTTAATGAGAAGAATAGTGTTATTTTACATTTTTGCGACTTTCTTTAATGCCTGGCTTAGCAGATCACTGCTGGATTCACACATCTGCCTCTTCATTCAATCTATTACAAAATGTTATTTTGGTTAGAGAATCCTGCTTCACACCGATAGTTGGAAAAGGAAAATATATTTTCATATAACTAGATATTCTTTGATACCTCACCAAAATTCAAAAGTGGTAGTTTTTAAAGGTTAATTGCAATGTGGAAACTGAAATCACACACTAACTTTCTCTGTTACATTAAAATCTGTAGGCTTGTCTTGCACTTTGAATAGACCCTATACTTGTGTGTGATTCTATAACATCATGCATTGGCATTTGGAATTATTGGTTGACTGAGTTATTTGGATTTTCCAAATGTTAATGTGCTTCATGATACATTAGTAAAAAATTATATCCATTAACCTCATCAGAAAATAAAGCACTAGAAAGTTATCAGTAGTGGGGGATGCAAGTTCCCGAAAATTTTCTTTTCTTTTTTTTTGCTTGAAAGCTCAAATTTTACCATTGGCAACAAATACTGTCAGTTGCTTTCTGTGAAGTGATAGACTCTCACTTGGTTTATTTTTGAGAAGACATCAGCCAAACACTCAAGTCTGAACACGTAGTTTGTCAATATGTCATTCTTTCAGGTAAAAATGGAATCCCTTGAAAAAAGCAGCTAGTTTCAACTCCTACTCAAAGCATCACACGAGTGCTTTTCCTTGAGGCAATTGCTGTATTTTGGTATACAGTCAAAATGCTTTACACGTACTTCCTGCTTTGTCACACAGAATATTTAAAAGGTTGGTACCCAAAGTTTGAGATTAATAAAATTAATATTCTATATTGCTTCACAAAGGACATTCTCAAGTGAAACTAGCACGTATTTGCTTGTTTGCTTGTTTTGTTTTTATTGTATGTGATGGTAAAAATATAATACCTCAAGTATAGTTTAATGCCACTGTCTTCATTCATGTCAGAAGCTTGAACTTTTGCCCAACATTAGTTTTATACCATTACTACAAATGTCAACAGAGGGAATAAGGCACATATATCTCAGTATTATTAGGGAAATAGTTTTAAACTCATAGACCCTTGAAAGTATCTAAGGGATTTCTCTAGGTGTCTGCACACCATACTATGGAAATTGTTGCTCTTTAATTTCTGTATCCTATCTTTATCCTAGTAATTGTTACCCTTGAACTTTTAATAAGCATAAACTTATCTTTTCTATCAATATCAGGAGTTAACCATTATCTGTTACTCTTCTTATGTACAAAGCAAAATCAACATACTTTTTATTTTGTCTCATTATTACGTAAAAAATTTTTTTGTAGAGACAGAGTCTTGCTATGTTGCCCAGGCTGGTCTCAAACTTCTGGCCTCAAGCAATCCTCCCACCTTGGCCTCCCAAAGCACTGGAATTATAGCTATGAGCTACTGTGCTGGGCCCAGTACATCTTTTAAACAACTCTTCTCCTATCACCTTTCAGGTGTTTCATTTTAGTTTGGTATTATCTTTAAGAATTCTTTCTTAGTGGCATACATTTCATTTCCGTGATCAGAAATCAGTTACAATTAACATTTTACTGACTTATTTGATATTCTCTGATGGCTGTATCAATTTTCTTCCTTATCCATGCATATCTTTCTTTACTTTGGCTGAAGGGATAAATTTTCCAAAAGGGATATATGAGTGGAATCGTTTTTGAATCTTTTCATGACTAAACAGGTATCACACTTAATTGATCTTTTGCTCTGTTTAGACTTTCATGTTCAAATCCCTTTTCTCTTGTCTAGCAGCATTTAGTGATGTGGATGGAAGTGTATTGGCTGGCGTTTCTTGTTCTGTTCTGTTGAATGTTACTGAAGTTTTTTCCCAGTATTTGAAGCATTTTTAAATTTAACCTTCAACCCAAAAAGTTCACCAGGATATGAATAGAAGTGCCACTTTTTCATTATTCTTTCCAACACTTTGGTGCCTTTCCAATACTCAAGTTTTTTTTCAGCTGTAAGACATTATTCTATTCTATTCTATTCTATTCTATTCTATTCTATTCTATTCTATTCTATTCTATTCTATTCTTTTGTGTATTTGTTTCTTCCCTTTCATCCTCTTCATTGCTTTCTTCTGTAACTCTTATTAAATCGAACTTTATACCTGTAATCATCCTGCATACCTTTTAACTTTGTCTTATGATTTTTTTGTTTGTTTAAAAACTGGCCAATGCTTTGATCGCTCACTTTATTAATTCATTTTGTGCTGTCTTTCCTATTCAGTCCTCATACAAACTTTTATTTTTATTTAAAAAATCATGTAACTTGTTTTGTGGTTCTTGTTTTCTAGTAGCCTGTGCTTGTGTTGTAGGTGCAGTAGCTTCTTTTTACCCCCATCTCTTTTCAGATTTTTTTTTTTTTAACTAACAAGAAAAAAATCAAAAACAAAAACACAACAGCTTTAAGTTGGAATATCAATAAGTCAAATTGCTGCTGGAGTTCCCAGATGTAGCTGGGATACATGTGCCCTCATTGCAAGGCAGGAGGTAGGTACGTGACTGTGTATTTAGGTATATTTGTGACCGAGAAGAATCAGAGAAATGGAAACCACTGGAGAACAGAAAGCAGCATGAACTTTTCAGCAGGCAATCCCATAGCGCGTGGCTCTTTTCCTATTCTTTGCCTCTGTATCCTCTGTGTTCCTTCTGGTTCCAGCTGAACCGGTGATAATTCCAAATCGCTCCTTCCTCCTTTTCAGTTTCTCATCATCTTCAGACTTTCTGGAGATCGAAGAGCCATTCATACCAAATCTTTGAGCTCTTTCCTTTAGCTTATCCAGGTTCATGATAGGTTTATTGTTAGATGACAGACCTTTTGTTGAAACTGAAGAAGTCCCAAACCTAGTTGCCTGGGCAGTTTTCTTACTTTACAAGCTCACAGGTACATGGACTCGTTCAGCCCTCTTCTGCATTCTCTCCGCCTGTGGTATTTCAGATGTAATTTTTACCACTTTCTTCTCTGCTTCCACATCAACAGTTTTTTCAGGGAGTTCTTCCTCTTTGACAGGGATTTCTATGGGGCTTTGTTTCTTCTTCCTCTGTTTCATCTCCCAGTACATCTTCATTTGCCTCTTCAGCATGCCCTGAAATATATGCCTGGAGCCAGCACTTTGGGAGGCCGAGGCAGGCGGATCATGAGGTCAGGAGTTCGATACCAGCCTGGCCAACATAGTGAAACCCCATCTCTACTAAAAATGCAAAAATTAGCCTGGCATGGTGGCGCGCGCTTGTAGTCCCAGCTACTCAGGAGACTGAGGCAGGATAATCGCTTGAACCTGGGAAGCGGAGGTTGTGTGGAGCCAAGATTGAACCACTGCACTCCAGCCTGGGCAACAGAGTGAGACTCCCTCTCAAAAAAAAAAAAAAAAAAAAAAAAAAAAGCCTGGAACCTTTTGATGGCATCTTGTTTCATTTCCTTGGTCTCAAAACCACGAGCAAGACATTCTTGCTTTAGTTCAGCAATCTTGCGCTTATGGCGCACCACCGTCTTGGTCGCCATCTTGTTACCCCTCACTCCAGTAGGCCCCCACCCACTGCCTCTCAAGTATCCTTTTAACATTATTTTCTGTATCTAGCACTAATTATTTTCCTCATAAATAACCTTTTTTGCTCATCTTGGGGCTTCTCTTTTACTCATGTAAGTTTTCCTTAAATTTCCTTAAATTCTTAGTTCTCATATTAAAAATGAAGAGTTAGACTGAAGACCTTTCAGCCCTGGCAGGGGGCTGCTCTCTTGATGGAAGCTTTGGCCACAGGCTCTGAGGATGCCTGGAGGGTCCTTTGTATATATACAAGTGAGGCCCAGCAGGGCAAGCTGGGGGTTAGACACATGAAAGGACTTTCCTGTTGCTTTAAGCTCATGTTTTTTATCTGTTTCCTTTGTGGCAGTTTGAAGTTACTCTAGGTGTTTTACCATCTTATTTCTCTCTCTGGCCCTAGGAACCCCAAAGGCGGACTCCTCTGTATTTAAGAAGCCAACTAATGTTGTAGTTAGTTCCACTGGGCACACTGTACGGGAACTGGCTTGGCCATAGGCACTGAAGACTTGAGTTTTCCAAGCTCAGAGAGAAAAACAGTCCTCAAGCACACATTAACCCTTCCTGCACCAAAGGTGGGGTGCAGCCTTCTCAACTCTGGCTTCTCCTTTATTCCAGTCTCTTCTGCTTTCTATCTCCTAGAATTGCATTAACATTTCTTTTCCATATTGGCTGTAAATATTAGCGGTAAACCCATGAAATGGTGTTTAAATGGAAATCAGTCCTGCAGGCTTGCAAAGTGCTTTTGCGCTTTCTCTCTTATTGCTAGAGATTCAACTGCTGTAATTTCCTCAGAAAAACTGACTCTTTTTAATTTTCAAAGCTAATTTGGTTATAACGTAATTCTTTCCTTTAAAAATCATATTTTTGTTTGTTCTTAAATATAATATTTCCCTTGTTTCCCAATTCTTTAATCTATATTTCTGTTACGTGAATCATTTGCTATCATTTTTCTGCAGGACATTTAAAAATAGATGACCTCTAGTTGTATTATACTAAAGATAAATTAGGACTTGTTACCCATCACCCAGTTCAATTCATTCAACAAATATGTGTTGCCTGCCTTCCTGCCTGGTATGTACTCTCTGGAATGTTCCAGGACCTTGGAATTCTACAAATAATGTAAACATGTTGTCTTTCTTCAGGGAGCTTACAAACTCCCCTTTTGCATAATTTCTCTATTACTCTGAATTTGGATATCATCCCCTGTTATATTGGTCTTTTGTTTCCTGTCTGTTTATGAGTTTTCCCTTTTCAACTAACTTTTTTTCTAATTGTGAAAATAGAGCATGGCCAAGAGTAGGAAATAGAGAAGGATGCATAAGAACTCAGGCTCCGAGGTTGTGTGTGGTGGCTCACACCTGTAATCCCAGCATTTTGGGATGCTGAAGCAGGTGGATCACTTGAGCTCAGAAGTCTAAGACCAGCCTGGGCAATGTAGGGAGACCTTGTCTCTACAAAAATAAAAAGATTAGTCAGGCATGATGGACCACTCTGGAGGCTGAGGTGGGAGGATCACTTGAGCCTGGGAGGTTCAGGCCGCAGTGAGCCATGATTGTACCACCGCACTCCTCTAGCCTTCTAGCCTGGAGGACAGAGCAAGACCCTATCTCAAAAAAAAAAAAAAAAAAAAAAAAA